>NC_069499.1:634985834-635153334 GCF_027579735.1 Bombina bombina
TTTTCAAAAACTGTGACACAGTGAAGCGTCTTTTTTGAGTAATCGCATATGAAATGTCACGTTCCGAAATAGTCGTATTTAGTTCTCTACTCCAAGCTCGTATTTGCCATGGTAGACTCGACATATAATCATTGAGGAGGGTGCCATAATGAAAAGATATGGGTCTGAGTAACGACCCACCTTGACACCACCTCATCTCCCACTTTGTCCTTTCTCGCAAGGATGTTGTTGGAAAACCCCTGGCCTTAACAATACTCAGCACTCTATAGCTCTCAAATCTGAACCACAATGGATTTTACCCACTGGATCCAGCTAATTGGGAAGCAGTTACAAGGACCCCTGAATGGTAGAGATCAGAAATACAAACAATGCCTTTACTTTTCCAAAAATCAAAGTGGATCTCTGATGAGTTCCACAACAGCCCCTTCAGACTCTGAATAGGGGAGGATAGGGTGAGACACCCAACCGGTGACTAAGATCATGCCAGATGCGCAGCGACTGACTGATAATGGGATTAGCGACCTGAGCAGAGAGATTTGCGTGTTTAGGGACCCAAATGGCGTCCCGTAAGTCCAAGCCTACAGGTAAGGCTAGTTGCTCTAATTGATACCAGCCTGGTCTATCAACCTCCAATCCCCATGCAGAAACATGCGTGAGCCTTGTCGCTTCGTAATAGAGATAAATGTTGGGAAATGCAATACCACCTTTAGAGAAAGGCCTCTGTAGGATTTTGTATGCTATTCTTGGGACTTTATTCCTCCAAACATAATGGAGGAAGATTCTGTGTATCTGTTGAAGAATTTCGGTGAGGCACATTAAGCGGGAGGCAATGAAAGAGATATAAAGCCTTTGGGAGAAGTGACATCTTAAGTGTGGCAACTCGCCCAAGCCAGGAAATTTCCTGGTGGTCCCATGCCATTGTCAAAGATCGAATATCGGCCAGCAGCTTGTCAAAGTTGGATTTAATCATGGTATCCACATTACCACTAAGCATTACACCTAAGTGAGTTAAATATTCTGTAGACCACTGAAAATCGAATGTGTCACGCAAATTAAGCAAACGCTCTGCCGAGAGGTTCATAGCATAAGCTTCAGTCTTAGCAACATTGGATTTATAATAACTGAGTTCACTGAACTTCTCAATTAGGCCAAAGACCGCCGGAATCGAGGATTCAGGATTAGTCAACAACAAGGTCACGTCTATCCGCGAAAAAGGGCGATTCTCTCCTCTTGGATGAGTACGCCAACCCCAGTAATTTTGGTCTGATTGCCGAATCGCTTGAGCAAAAGGTTCCATTACTAGGGAAAAGATTAGAGGAGATAGGGGGCACCCTTGCCTGGTGCCATTAGAGATATTTATTTCCGGTGAACAAAAACCTGGACCTCTAATTCACGCATGGGGGCATGAGGTAAAAGAGCCCGGGTGGCCAAAATAATTTGTGGAGGGAAATTAAACACTCCAAGGACTTCCCAAATGTACTCCCACCGGACCCCTGTCAAAAGCCTTTTTGGCATCGAGAGACAGGGCTACCAGTGGGGTTTTATTTTTTAAGGCATCCGAGAATATCGTAATCAGGCATCTCGTATTGTCTGGGCCTTGACGGCCTTTAATAAAGCCGACCTGGTCGACTGTATAAGAGCAGGTAGTAGATTAACTAGCCTATCGGCTAGGAGCTTAGAGTATAGCTTCGTATCAACATTAATTAATGAAATTGGACGGTAGCTACTGCATAGTGTCATATCCTAATTTGGTTAGGGGATAGCCGACAATTGACGCCTCAAGGTTCTCTCTCAATATTTGGCTTCCATTTTGATCTCGTTAAAGAGTGGTCCCTAGCACCGGGGATCAATAGCTCGAAAATCTCTTATAAAAAATGCCGGGGAAACCATCCGGTCCCGGGTCCTTATTATTTGAAGATTTTAAGAAGCAGTGCAATTTCCCTGTCGCTGAACGGTTTTAGAAGAGTGTCCTTGTCTTCTTCCGAGAGCACCGGTAGACGCAGTCCCCGAAGAAAATTAACGATCTCCTCAACCGAGGCCCGAACTGGAAGGTTCACTTTTGGCTATATTATATAGCTTGTCATAAACATCGCAAAAGCTTTCCCAATATCAGCCGGAGCACACACTTTCTTGCCCTCATGGACGATAAAAGGTTATTCTCGCTGCAGCAAAGCAGTTCTTAGTTTACCGGCTAAGAGTGAGTCCGCCCTTATTGCTTTTGTGGTATAAAGCTGCCTTAAAAGTGAGAGAGCTTTTTGAACCCTCTGGAGTTCCAGTTCTTTAATCAGGCCCCATGTACCTTCACCGTGAGTGGCTGGGAAGGAGCTTTTCTATTTAAATTTCCGCTGATCGCAAAGTCACAATGCAATTTGCCTAAGGGAGCGCCGGCGAGCCTGCATAATTTGCTACCTTAGCGATACATACACCTCTTTAAATAGGCTTTCAAGCCGCAAATCTGATTAGATGAGAGGTTTGCTCCCTCTTGGTTATCCTGTAAGAATCTGGTGATATCCTCCCCAAGTCCCAGTAGGAAAGAAGTATCTTTCCACAAAAACCGTGGGAACTTCCAGGGTGGTCTCACACAGAAGCTTGTGTGCCTTGTATCTGAAATGTAACAGCATCATGGTCAGACCAGACACAACTGATGTATAGCCGACCTGCCAACGAATTCAAGGTCCATGAACTAACAAAAAAATAATCGAGTCTGGAATAAGACCTGTGTGAGGCCGAGAAGTAAGTAAAGTCCTTCGCGTCAGGGTGGCATGCCCGCCATATGTCAAAGAGCGAATATTGGGCGATCAAGTGCTGAAACTTGGGGGCCACAGAGTAGTATGAGTCCACCTTCTTATGAGAAGGGATTTCTCTTATCAAGGAGCAGGTCCCAAACCAAATTAAAGTCACACCCAAGATCAAGGTGCCCTTGTTTAATCTATCAACTAGGAGGAGGGTCTTTTTAAGAAAGGAGACCTTTCCTTGGTTGGGACTGTATATATTAACTAGGGTAAACAGCTGATCATTGTTTCCCAATTAAAATGAGGAAGCAGCCCTTCCTCATCTCTTTCAACATGTACTAAGTGAAACGCTACATTTTTGTTAATCAGGATTGAGGCACCTCTCGCCTTATCTTTGTAAGTGGAGTGAAATATTTCTGGATAATGAGAGAACTTGAGTACTGGCATGTGCAAGGTCAACCAATGGGTCTCCTGTAGGAAAACCACGTCAGGGTTTTGCGACTTGAGAAAGTTTCTAAGCAGACTGCGCTTATTAGGGGAGTTAAGCCCCTTCACATTCAAAGTGAGGAAGGTCAAAGCCATTTTATGTGCCCCTTCCTTTAAAAAAAAAAAAAAAAGGGGGGAAGGAGAAGGGGCAGGAAATAGGGGAAAATTTAGGTAAGAAGGGAGATGTGTTGTCAGTAAAATAAGCACCCCAAGGCAACTTGAGTGACAACAACTAGGACTCTCAATAATTATCTAACCAAATCTAGAGACTATCGTGCGAGGAAAGGAAATAAAAGAAATGGAATCTGTGTTCAGGTGTTTACAATGTCAACTACATACTTAAGGGGGGGCGGGAAATCAGATGGTAGAGTTTTCTTAAAATTGTAAAAGAACAGCCGGTAGAACCAGCGGTCATAGGGGTACTACAGGAAACAAAAGTAAAACACCTACACAAACACTACCTATAGGCAGAAATGCTAAAAGAGAGGGGTAGGGGGGGGGGGAGGAAAGTATAAGCAGGTTTGTTTGATCCTAAACTCTTATAAACACAAAACTAGAAAACTTGCCAGGGTGTATTTGGCTGCCTTAAGGGGATGACTATATTGAGACATCATAATGTGCGTGGATATATGTGAGGCATATAGATAACCTGTGTAATCAGGCCGTAATAAGGAGCATTAAACACCACAGGATTGTCTTATGTACAATATATGTCATTAATTGCAATAAAATTCGGAGTAGTCTTGATCCGTAGCCACTTAAAAACCAGCCCTCACCCTTTGGATCAGTGCATAGTAGAATAGGTGCAAACATTATATCACTACAGTCTTACTTGAGATTTCAATGATATACATTTGAGTACACAGCAACACAATATACAATACAATCAAACAATATCATTTTTTGCTCAGGACCACCATAAGGGATATTAAAGTAGCAACAACTATCATATTTACATTGAATAGTAAATGTCTCTAAGGAATCCCTCTGATCTGTCTCATCGCACAGCCTCCCTTAGCCGAAATCGGTCATGAGTCAGCCTGGGAAAAGCACCCCTTTTATAGTCTATGACATGCCATAGTAATGGGACAGAGCAGAACCTGAAATTACCATACCATTATAATATAGTACAGCCGTGTGTCCTCAAGCCCTGCTTGCATGGTCACAGAACATTGGGACTAAGTAAAAGCTAGCGGCTAACATATAGGTATACAATTGAGTACACAGCAACAGAATATACAATACAATCAAACAATGACATTTTTGCTCAGGATCACCATGGGGAATATTCAAACAGTTAACCGCTGTTATATACACCTGAATAGTAAAAAGTCTCTGGAGGAAACTCCTCTGACTTTCTCATCACACAGCCTCCATGTAGCCGAAATCAGTCCATGGGTCGGCCTCGAAAAAGCACCCCCTTTTATAGTCTATGGCATGCCCATAGTAATGGGACAGAGCAGAACCTGAAATTACCATCCATTGTAACATAGTACAGCCGTGTATCCTCAAGCCCCCTATTACATGGTCACCGGACATTGGGTCTAAGTAAAAGCTAGCGGGTGATAAAGTAAGGGAATAATAGTCACAATCAAAATTACAGTGAAGCATCTGATCTGATTCGCCACATCGCACAGTCTCGGTGCTTCAGAAAGGAGCCACATTATCAACTAGGGAAAATCCCCTGCTGACTCCATATTGTGTTGTGGTGACGGGGCAGAACCAGAGAATATATCTCCCAGATTCCACATCCTACTTAGGGAACCTAGAGATATTAGACATGTAATCACATTAACGCTAGAATGCAACCTTAGTATTTACCCCAGGGTACTGAAACAATAAACCTCCATTGGTCAATACTCATATATTACTTTGATCAGACTCTATGCAATTATTTCATAAAGGTCAAACAAGGTTATAACATATAAACTAGACAATCAGTGTTGTACATATAAAAGTCCAGGAAGAGCTTTCTATCTCCAGGTAGAGACATTCTATAATAAATTAAACTAACCTGCCAAAAAGAAAAAAAAACGGTAAGATTAAACCCAACCCTCCCCCCCCCCCCCCCAAATTTAAATTACTTATCGTCCTGGTTAATCGGTCACTCAGGATCTGGGACATAGCGGAATAGATGAAGGCAATCCAAGCACGAAGATGATGGACCAGGGCCTGAAGAGAGACTTCGAATAGGAGACAGCAACTTGTGATTGGGTGGTCTCTGTGGCAGAGGCTGCCACTCAGAGGCAGAATGCTAAGGGTGGCCTGCAAACTGAGCGGAGTAGCTACTGGGGTTGCAGAAGGTTTTCACCCTGGAGATGAAGGACGACTCTGGGCCCCAATGTGTGGAGGTAGGTCCCATTCCTTAAGATACTGTCGGGCTCTGTCTGGAGTATTGGCTGCAAAGAGATGACCGTCTTTGTGGCTAAGGAGCTTCGTTGGGTACCCCCATCTGTATTTAATTCCATGTTGCCGGAGAACTTTAGTAGTTTCCCTAAATGTGGCTCGCTTTTGGATGTTAAACTGTGAAAGGTCAGGAAAACTAGAATGTTCTGGAATCGATCAGGCAAAGCAGGACTAGAAACATTGCTTTAGCAATCTGTTCCTTATATGTAAAAATATGAAAGCGTGCCAATCACATCTCTAGGCTTTTCAGATGGACATTCCGCCCTCTGGGCAGTCTATGGACTCTATCCAATAAGTTTTCACTGGGCAGCTGTGGCGCCTTGAGAAGGCCACAAAACTCAGTTAAAAAAGCCTCCAGATCAGAAACAGAGACTTCTTCAGGAGATCCCTCGAAATCTGAGGTGTTGCGGCGGTAGCGATCTTCGATGTCCGCTTCTACTGAATCAAGCATATCAACCACTATTGAGAGTGGTTTGAGAGGTTGACCTGCTCTACCTGCCAGATCCTCCTGCTTCTGCTCCAAAACTTCAACTCTCTCGCTTATTGTACCAATATCTTTTCTTACGCCTAGATTAGAGTTTTGTCGGTAACGACCCGCGTAGCTAACGCTTGGCTTTTTTCTGGCCGCACCTTTTAATACCTCTGGTATTGAGAGTTCACCGAATGGCTGCGTTAGGCTCCAAAAGGGAGCGTACAGGCATATTTACCGCCACTGCAACTCTCGATACCAGAGTTGCTTACGAAACACGGCCAGCTTCAAAAACGTGCTCGTGCAACAATTCCCCCATAGAAAACAAGGGGCTGTTTGAGCTGAAAAAAACACCTGCAAAAAAGCCGCGTTCAGCTCCTAACGCAAGCCCCATTGTTTGCTATGGGAAACACTTCCTACGTCTGCACCTAACACTCTAACATGTACCCCTAGTCTAAACACCCCTAAACTTACACTTATTAACCCCTAATCTGCCGCCCCCCGCTATCGCTGACCCCCGGCATATTATTTTTAACCCCTAATCTGCGCTCCCGTACACCCCCGCCACCTACAATTATCCCTATGTACCCCTACTCTGCTCTGCCCTAAACTCGCCGACCCTATATTATATTTATTAAACCCCTAATCTGCCGCCCCCAACGTCGCCTCCACCTAAACTACACTTATTAACCCTAATCTACCGACGGACCTGAGTGCAAATATAATAACTGTATTAACCCCTAATCCGCCTCCACTCCCGCCTCAATAACCCTATAATAAATAGTATTAACCCCTAATCTGCCCTCCCTACATCAGCCGACACCTAACTTCAAACATTAACCCCCTAATCTGCCGACCTGGAGCTCACCGCTATCTTAATAAATGTATTAACCCCTAAAGCTAAGTCTAACCCTAACCCTAACACCCCCCTAAGTTAAATATAATTTAAATCTAACGAAATAAATTAACTCTTATTAAATAAATTATTCCTATTTAAAGCTAAATACTTACCTGTAAAATAAACCCTAATATAGCTACAATATAAATTATAATTATATTATAGCTATTTTAGGATTAATATTTATTTACAGGTAACTTTGTATTTATTTTAACCAGGTACAATAGCTATTAAATAGTTAAGAACTATTTAATAGCTAAATAGTTAAAATAATTACAAAATTACCTGTAAAATAAATCCTAACCTAAGTTACAATTAAACCTAACACTACACTATCAATAAATAATTAAATAAAATACCTACAATTACCTACAATTAAACCTAACACTACACTATCAATAAATTAATTAAATACAATACCTACAAATAAATACAATTAAATAAACTAACTAAAGTACAAAAAATAAAAAAGAACTAAGTTACAAAAAATAAAAAAATATTTACAAACATTAGAAAAAAATTACAACAATTTTAAACTAATTACACCTACTCTAAGCCCCTAATAAAATAACAAAGACCCCCAAAATAAAAAAATGCCCTACCCTATTCTAAATTACAAAAAGTTCAAAGCTCTTTTACCTTACCAGCCCTGAAACAGGGCCCTTTGCGGGGCATGCCCAAAGAATTCAGCTCTTTTGCCTGTAAAAAAAACACATACAATACCCCCCCCAACATTACAACCCACCACCCACATACCCCTAATCTAACCCAAACCCCCCTTAAATAAACCTAACACTAAGCCCCTGAAGATCTTCCTACCTTATCTTCACCATACCAGGTTCACCGATCGATCCAGAAGAGCTCCTCCGATGTCTTGATCCAAGCCCAAGCGGGGGGCTGAAGAGGTCCATGATCCGGCTGAAGTCTTCATCCCAAGCGGGAGCTGAAGAGGTCCATGATCCGGCTGAAGTCTTCTATCAACGGCATCTTCAATCTTCTTTCTTCAGGATCCGTGTTCATCCCGCCGACGCGGAACATCCATCTTCACCGACGACTTCCCGACGAATGACGGTTCCTTTAAGGGGACGTCATCCAAGATGGCGTCCCTCGAATTCCGATTGGCTGATAGGGATTCTATCAGCCAATCGGAATTAAGGTAGAATATTCTGATTGGCTGATTCCATCAGCCAATCAGAATCAAGTTCAATCCGATTGGCCGATCCCATCAGCCAATCAGATTGAGCTCGCATTCTATTGGCTGAGGCGGATTAGGGGTGTAATAACTTTATTATAGTAGCGGTGAGATCCGCTCGGCAGATTAGGGGTTAATAAGTGTAGGGCAGGTGGAGGCGACGTTGAGGGGGGGCAGATTAGGGGTTAATAAATATAATATAGGGGTCGGCGGTGTTAGGGGCACAGATTAGGGGTACATAGCTATAATGTAGGTGGCGGTTCTTTGCGGTCGGCAGATTAGGGGTTAATTATTGTAGGTAGCTGGCGGCGACGTTGTGGGGGGCAGGTTAGGGGGTTAATAAATATAATATAGGGGTCGGCAGTGTTAGGGCAGCAGATTAGGGGTACATAAGTATAACGTAGGTGGCGGTCGGCAGATTAGGGGTTAAAAAATTTAATCGAGTGGCGGGCGATGTGGGGGGGACCTCGGTTTAGGGGTACATAGGTAGTTTATGGGTGTTAGTGTACTTTAGAGCACAGTAGTTAAGAGCTTTATGAACCGGCGGTTAGCCCAGAAAGCTCTGAACTACTGACTTTTTTCTGCGGCTGGAGTTTTGTTGTTAGAATTCTAACGCTCACTTCAGCCACGACTCTAAATAACCGGAGTTAGAAAGATCCCATTGAAAAGATAGGATACGCAATTGACGTAAGGGGATCTTCGGTATGGAAAAGTCGCGGCTGGAAAGTGAAGCGTTTAGACCCTTTCCTGACTGACTCCAAATACCGGCGGTAGCCTAAAACCAGCGTTAGGAGCCTCTAATGCTGGTTTCACGGCTACCGCCAAACTCTAAATCTAGGCCTTAGGTCTGCTATTGAACATTTAAAGGTTTTAGTAAGAGAGTCCTGCAGGTTAGTAATTTTCTGGGTAATTGTATTACAATTTCAGCCGCCATATTGGATGGGAGGTACAAGCTGTCTGAGAGTACTGGTCCAACAGGGTCACTCTCCATAGGGTGAAGGGATGTTTAGAGGCCTCTGAGCCCAACTGTTTGTCTATCTGAGATTTTGGTTTAAAATGATCGGACATAGATTTTTTATATTCCGCATGGTGTACAGTCTTTCTTCTAGAGCCCTGTTGCATGATAAGGAGGCAATTGCGGCCTAATCCTGCTCTGGTTAGGGTGAAGTAGGTACAGCTACAAGTGAACGGAATCCCAGGACAGAATTATTTGCCAGGGTGTAGGAGTTTAGGACATAGCAAAGTTTGAAGAGGGATAAAAAAAACCTTATTTTTCCCCCGACCGCCAGAATAGGTAGAGGTTCACATAGTTACCTTAGCATAAGTTCATCAAGGAAAGGAGGCTCAAAATAGAACTTGGTAGTAATTTCTGCTGACAGTAACTCTCTCCTATATTAAAGAGCAGGAAAAAAACGTCCTCAGAAAGACTCAGTCAGTCACCACTGTTAAGGGACTGGTAACCCTGGTTTTTGGTCCCATAAATTATTCTTTATCTTCAGACCCTTGCACAATTGTTATAAGGGTGACGCAGTTGGGCTTTCTATTAAAGCCTATGGGGAGACCTGCTAGATATGTTCAGACCTAATACTGAGGAGCAGCTGCCATATGAGTTCTTCTCCCCGGGGAAATGTCACCACTGGACGATGTTGGAGAGGGGTAATGGGATATGACCTGCTGACCCTGGTCAGCAGGAAATGGAGGGGATGGAGAACAATCTAGCACTGAGTAGGTCTTGAATCCTTATGGTGCTATATGCTGCCGTTTGAAAAATGGTAGTATGTGCAATGTCACTTGTATGCAGTAGGCCACGCACCAAACACTCTCAATATGGCAATAGATCTTGTCCAAAATGGAAGCAGAGGCTATAACAGGGATAACACAGTATTTACGCCAACTATTAGTCTTCTATAATTTCCCCCACATCTAATGCAGCCTCAGAGCTTGGGGTAATAGGTGTTGAAAACAGGAGATAGTGCTTGAGTGGCTTAACCTGATGTAGTCCCTATGGCTTGTTACTGCTAGCCAAATATATGGACAGAGTCACCAGTGAAAGCAGTCCTTAGGCCTATAATATGCAGTGATGAAGAGGCTTAAGTTATTAGGCCGTTATAGTGTCTCTGAGTTTCCTCTGCTGGGTTGATTGCAGCCCGGGTCCCCTGCTGTATGGGCCAAAACCTTAGCAAAATAGGTAGAAGCAGGTCAGGTTTAACCTGGGCCTAGCACCCACGGGCCTATGAAATCTTGAAGAACAAAAAAAGAAAGTCTCTGACAGAATACTAATTAGATCCCACTTCTCAAGCTGCAAAGTGAAAGTATGTTAACCGGGGGACCAGGGCCCGCTCCGGGCAGTAGTAATGTATATGGAGGTCCTACTTTTTCTCAAAACCAAATATGGTGAAGTGTTAGTAGGATTGCAGTATGCGCATGTACTTTTTGGAAGTCTATAGGTAAAATTCACAAGTAAAGTAATGTAGGCCCAGCTGAGAGCGATTTAAAAAAAAAAACCTCAATGACAGGTTCTCAAAGAATTATCAATGACCTATCGTACTTAATACCAGTCACAGTCACTGACTTTGCCGTTCCATATGGTTTTATTTAGTCTTGTTTGTGATCGGATATTACTTTAGAAGTGTCACGCGTGATATGGCCCAAGATGGCGGCCCCCCGCTACTAAGTGTGTCCACACAGGTTATATGGGCCCTCTACCACCCGCACTCCACCATCAGTACTCTGATATGTTATGGGACGACACTGGTCTGGTGCACCTCAGCTCTGGAGTGGAGCCCCGACCCTCCGTAGCTGCTCCAGTAATTACAGGCACTTGCGGGAGGTCGGTAGGGCTGAACAAAGTGTTGGATCCGGTTCTCAGTTAGGCTGTAAATGTCCAATTTCCAGTTTATAGATAGGTGGTAGAGCTCACTAGTCGATGGACTCACCCGGTCCGGAGCGGAGCCCCGACCCTCCGGAGCAGCAGAGTATAAGATCCAAGGTGTCCGCTGTTACAGGTGATTTCCCGCCAATAGGCCGCTACAGTCCTGAAACCCAGAGCTGTTCAAAGTGCAAATTCAGGAGGGTTACTATAGATAAGACTCGGCTCCACTAACTTACTTCCCAAATTGGTAGGATTTTAAGTGGAGATTAGTAAGATAAATTGAAATAATAATAAACTTATTTAACTTAATAAACAGCAGAGCTCTTCTTTAGTGCGGACTGTCCTCGTTAGCGGTTAACTCCGCCCCGTTATACTTATTTTTTTAATATTTAAACTGATAACATTTTTAAGTATGCATCTGCATATTATTGCCAGTTTCAGGCTAATCTTTGATTGAATACATCATTCTATTTAGCATTTATTCAGTGTTTAAAGGGACATGAAACCGAATATTTTAAACAACTTTCTAATTTACTTCTATTGTCACATTTTCTTTGTGCTTTTGGTATTTTGTGTTTGAAAAGCAGGGACATAAGCTCAGGAGCGTGCACGTGTCTGGAGCACTATATGGCAGCAGTTTTTGCAATAATGTTAACCATTTGCAAAAACATGAAATGGCAGCACTATTACCTGCCATATAGTACTTCAGACACTTACCTAGGTATCTCTTCAACAAAGAATAAATTAAATTGTATGCTTTGTATGAATAACAAAAAATAATAGATTGGGTTTCATTATCTCTTTAATAAAATATGCAAAAGTAACTTTTATTCATTTCTATAACTTTTTCCTGCCATCACAGATTTGTTTTTCTTTTAGAATGATTACATGGAAGGTTATTCCCTAGGGGTTTGACATATAAAATGTACCACTTTCAGAAACGTTCCAGCTCTATAGAATGATGTAGGAAGATAGAAAAAATAATTATTACCTTACCTTCGTACCTATGCCAAAAGAATGATTTTTACCTTTTACCCCTTAACGACGCATGTCGTACAGGGTACATCGCACACAAACCTGGTCTTAAAAGACCAGCGACGTACCTGTACGACATTAGGGGTTTAAAGCGGCTGGAAGCAATCCTGCTCGCTTCCAGCCGCTTTCCGGTTATTGCAGGATGCCTCGATATCGAGGCATCCTGCAATAACACCCCTTGGCCATCTGATGCAGAGAGAGCCACTCTGTGGCCCTCTCTGCACCGGACATCGATGGCCTGTATCGTGGTGGGTGGGAGCCGACTTGGGAGGTGGGTGGGCGGGCCATCGATGGGGGCCGGTAATGCAGAGGGGGGCGGGATCGGGGGCGGGGGCCGATGGGGGTGTGCACGGGGGCGCGCGCAGCGTGCACGGGGGCGGCGGGGGCATGCACGTGGCGTGAGTTGGGTGGGAACCGCTACACTACAGAAAAGTTTTGGTTGTATAAGTGGGAGAAAGGGGTATTTTCATTGTTTAAAAAAAAAACAATCTAAGGTATCTAGGAGGGGGTGGGGAGTTGGTCTTTGGTAGGGGGGGAGCTACACTACAGAAAATGGGAAAAATAAAAAATAAAAAAAAAATTATTCTAAACTGGGTACTGGCAGACAGCTGCCAGTACCCAAGATGGCGCCCCATTAAGGCAGAGGGGGAGGGTTAGAGAGCTTTTTGGTGGGGGATCAGTCAGGTTGGGGGCTAAGGGGGGTCCTACACATCAGCATATGTAAATATGCTTTTTTTTTTAAAAAAAAAAAAAAAGCCTAAATATACCTTTTATTTTAGTACTGGCAGAGTTGCTGCCAGTACTTAAGATGGCGGGGACAATTGTGGGGTGGGGGAGGGAAGAGAGCTGTTTGGGAGGGATCAGGGGGTCTGATGTTTCAGGTGGGAGGCTGAGCTCTACACTAAAGCTAAAATTAACCCTGCAAGCTCCCTACATGCTCCCTAATTAACCCCTTCACTGCTGGGCATAATACACGTGTGGTGCACAGTGGCATTTAGCGGCCTTTTAATTACCAAAAAGCAACGCCAAAGCCATATATGTCTGCTATTCTGAACAAAGGGGATCCCAGATAAGCATTTACAACCATCTTGTGCCATAATTGCACAAGCTGTTTGTAAATAATTTCAGTGAGAAACCGAAAGTTTGTAAAAAAAATTGTGAAAAGTGAACTATTTTTTGTATTTGATCGCATTTTGGCGGTGAAATGGTGGCATGAAATATACCAAATTGGCCTAGATCAATACTTTGGGATGTCTACTAAAATAAAATATATACATGTCAATGGATATTCAGGGATTCCTGAAAGATATTAGTGTTCTAATGTAACTAGCGCTAATTTTGGAAAAAAATGGTTTGGAAATAGCAAAGTGCTACTTGTATTTATGGCCCTATAACTTGCAAAAAAAAAAGCAAAGAACATGTAAACATTGGGTATTTCTAAACTCAGGACAAAATTTAGAAACTATTTAGCATGGGTTGTTTTTGGTGGTTGTAGATGTGTAGCAGATTTTGAGGGTCAAGTTAGAAAAAGTGTGTTTTTTCCATTTTTTTCTCATATTTTATAATTTTTTTTTATAGTAAATTATAAGATATGATGAAAATAATGGTATCTCTAGAAAGTCCATTTAATGGCGAGAAAAACGGTGTATAATATGTGTGGTTACAGTAAATGAGTAAGAGGAAAATTACAGCTAAACACAAACACCGCAAAATGTAAAAATAGCATTGGTCCCAAACGGACAGAAAATGGAAAAGTGCTGTGGTCATTAAGGGGTTAAAGGGACATGAAACCTAAAAAATGTTTTTTCATGATTTAGAAAGAGCATGCAGTTTTAAACAACTTTCTAATTTATTTATATTATCTCATTTGCTTTATTCTCTTGATATTCTTAGCTGAAAAGCATATCTAGATAGGGCTCAGTAGCTGCTGATTGGTTGCTGCACATAGATACCTCCTGTGATTGACTCTCCCATGTGCATTGCTCTTTCTTCAACAAAGGATATCTAAAAAATGAAGCAAATTAGATAATGGAAGTAAATTGGAAAGTTGTTTAAAATTGTATTCTCTATCTGAATCATGAAAGAAAAAATTTGGGTTTAGTGTCCCTTTAAACATTTCCACATCAAAGTTTCACACCACAGTTTCCACCACTGGTTCCTTTTCTAGTCCCTAACACCCACTCACACTGTCAACCCCAAAACTGTTTTGTATTGTTTTTGTTTCTTTGTCCACCCACCTCATTTTCTCTCTGTTTTCACTTCCTTAGTGACAATGTAGCAGCAAATTCTGCACTATGTAGAACCTACTCAGTAACACCGATTCTGGCCAATAATCGTGAGAAACGTGGTCTGGCATTGGATGGTCGACTGAAACATGAAGATACCAACCTGGCATCATCTACAATGTAACCTTTATGTTTCATATAGTAATCAGTTTCCCAAAATATTTATCTATTCTGCTTGTGCTAGCTATTAACAACACAATATTATTAACTATGGGCTAGATTGCAAGTGACACACTAACAGTTGCATGCAAGCGATATTGGGTTTATTGACCCTGTTGGCACGCGTCGGAAATAGTGTGTGTATTACAAATTGAAAGTAAACGCGATCACTTGAGCGCAATAGAAGTTAACGTGCGTCAGGTTACATTGACCTCAGAGCTCTGGTTAACTGGTACATTTGAATAAAAAGTTGCACCAAACACATCAAAATTACATGTAAAGTATTGTTACACTTACAACAACACCATCTGATAAAAAATATTTAAAAAAACAAATATTACATAAAAGATATGAGGTCTCAAAAAAAAAAGGGCTTTACCATAGAGATACATTCATATACTGTACATGTCTAAATATGTATGTGTATATAAATATATATATAAAAGTGTGTGTGTGTACATATGTATTTATATGTGTATGTATGATTTTACAGACATATATATATATACTGTATATACACATACACAAAAATGTACACCCATCTATACATATATAATGGAGCCCTTTGCAGTCAAGTAGATGAAAACATGAAAGAAGTGTTATACTGTGTATAAATATTTCACATTTCAATGTTCTGCACATAGCAGAATATGTTCTATGTATTTTTAAATAGATATTCATATATATATAGAGGTAGCCCTCAGTTTACGCCAGGGTTAGGTTCCAGAAGGAATGGTTGTAAATCGAAACCTTTGTAAATTGAAACCCAGTTTATAATGTAAGTCAATGGGAAGTGAGGTAGTTTAGGTTCCAGGCCCCTCTCAAAATTGGCATAAGTAACACCTAATACATTATTTTTAAAGCTTTGAAATGATGACTTTAAATGCTAAACAGCATTATAAACCTAATAAAATAATCACACAACACAGAATATATAATTAAACTAAGTTTAATGAACAAAAACATTTGCTAAACAGCATTATAAACTTAATAAATAATCACACAACGCAGACTTTACTTGCATTTTTCTGCAAACAGTTCTTTCTATGCATTCCAATCTGGACTGATTTATAGACAGGGAAGATCTTGTTCCTTTGCAAGCTGCTCAATAGCTCAGATCTGGTTAAACTGATTAATTTCAGATTGCTTGGCTTGCATAACTTTGCTGCAACACAAGCGGACAGCTCCACCTACTGGCTATTTTAATCAATGCACTGCTTCTCAATGCTTTTTAATAGCAGTCACATGACTGAAAAAAAAGGTTGTTATTCTGAAACGGTGTAAATTGAACCGTTGTAAACCGAGGGCCACCTGTATATATAATCATACATATATATATATATATATATATATATATATATATATATATACATATATATACATACATACATACATACACACAGTATAGGTATAACTTTATATTGTAAAAAAAATGCCATCACCTATATGTAGAAATATGTATTTATGAAAAAATAGAACATATTCTTCTATGAGAAGAACATTGGATAATGAAATATTAAAATTTTCATGTCAAGCTAGCGCACTTGAGAATATGCGATTGGGTTAGCGCTCGAGTAGGGTGTTAGGTTTTTTCCACTTTTTTTACTCCATTGACTACTATGGGGGAATTCATTAACGCGTGCGCAATATTCTAAGTTCTTCTTACGCTTATCGGGTTAGCGCGCAAGCGATAACTTTTTACTTTAAACTTGTAATACGCGCGCTTCCCGATGCAAGCAAAAAGCTTACTTCTACCACAGTTAGCTCGCGAGTGGAAGTGCTAAATATCGCTCCACTTGTAATCTAGCCTTACACTAACACTGAACCATCCATTCCACTTTGCTGTCTAACTCCTGCCCCTCAGTGTATAATCCATGTCTATTGTGGCTACATTCACAGAAGGCTGGCAGCGACTTATACAATGTTTTGCTAATTGATTTTATTACTTGTTTCTATAAAGTCTTTTGTACCAGAGTGTTGTTCCCATTATATTCTGGCAATTGCTATGGTGGCTTAGGTATTCTTTTATTTAGTTTATTTTGCCCATGTATAAAGTTGTATAGTTCTAAATGAAAGTGATTTATGATGTTTATACTGGTCATCTCTCTTTTCAGAATGCGTCCAGGAATGGATAAAGAGGTGATGGGAATCTTGGTATCTTATAAAGTCAGAGTAAGTCTGCTGGTGTCTAGAGGAGGGTAAGTACAGTTTGTACATATGGGTAAATACATATTTATACATAAATTAACTAAACCATTTCTATAATCGTGCGTGGTATCCAGGAATTCATTAGGGCTCAGTGAAAGCAGCCCAACTTAAAATTAAAACTTGTTTGATTTAGATAGAGAACTCTTAAAATCACTTCTATTTTGATATATATGTTGTTCTCTTGGTATCCTTTGTTGAAAAAAATATGTACACAGTCTACACTACTTAGAGGCTCCTAGCTGCTTAATGGTGGCTGCACATATATGCCTCTTGTCATTGGCTTGCTAGATATGTTCATTTACCAAGAGAATGATGCAAATCTGATAAGTAGATTCGCAAGTTGTTTAAAATTGTATGCACTATTCGAATCATGAAAAATATGGGGTGTCATGTCCCTTTAACTACTGTTAACCATGGGTTATGTAGCCAACACATTTTTTTTGTACTTAGTTATTTGTAGCATATTTAGTGCATATACATAGATATTACTGTTATGTAGCATATTTAGTGCATATACATAGATATTACTGTTGTGTAGCATATTTAGTGCATATACATAGATATTACTGTTGTGTAGCATATTTAGTGCATATACATAGATATTACTGTTATGTAGCATATTTAGTGCATATACATAGATATTACTGTTGTGTAGCATATTTAGTGCATATACATAGATATTACTGTTGTGTAGCATATTTAGTGCATATACATAGATTATTACTGTTGTGTAGCATATTTAGTGCATATACATAGATATTACTGTTGTGTAGCATATTTAGTGCATATACATAGATATTACTGTTGTGAAGCATATTTAGTGCATATACATAGATATTACTGTTGTGTAGCATATTTAGTGTATATACATAGATATTACTGTTGTGTAGCATATTTAGTGCATATACATAGATATTACTGTTGTGTAGCATATTTAGTGCATATACATAGATATTACTGTTGTGTAGCATTATTACTGTTGTGTAGCATATTTAGTGCATAAACATAGATATTACTGTTGTGTAGCATATTTAGTGCATATACATAGATATTACTGTTGTGTAGCATATTTAGTGCATATACATAGATATTACTGTTGTGTAGCATATTTAGTGCATATACATAGATATTACTGTTGTGTAGCATATTTAGTGCATATACATAGATATTACTGTTGTGTAGCATATTTAGTGCATATACATAGATATTACTGTTGTGAAGCATATTTAGTGCATATACATAGATATTACTGTTGTGTAGCATATTTAGTGTATATACATAGATATTACTGTTGTGTAGCATATTTAGTGCATATACATAGATATTACTGTTGTGTAGCATATTTAGTGCATATACATAGATATTACTGTTGTGTAGCATTATTACTGTTGTGTAGCATATTTAGTGCATAAACATAGATATTACTGTTGTGTAGCATATTTAGTGCATATACATAGATATTACTGTTGTGTAGCATATTTAGTGCATATACATAGATATTACTGTTGTGTAGCATATTTAGTGTATATAGATAGATATTACTGTTGTGTAGCATATTTAGTGCATATACATAGATATTACTGTTGTGTAGCATATTTAGTGCATATACATAGATATTACTGTTGTGTAGCATATTTAGTGCATATACATAGATATTACTGTTGTGTAGCATATTTAGTGCATATACATAGATATTACTGTTGTGTAGCATATTTAGTGCATATACATAGATATTACTGTTGTGTAGCATATTTAGTGTATATACATAGATATTACTGTTGTGTAGCATATTTAGTGCATATACATAGATATTACTGTTGTGTAGCATATTTAGTGCATATACATAGATATTACTGTTGTGTAGCATATTTAGTGCATATACATAGATATTACTGTTGTGTAGCATATTTAGTGTATATACATAGATTTTACTGTTGTGTAGCATATTTAGTGCATATACATAGATATTACTGTTGTGTAGCATATTTAGTGCATATACATAGATATTACTGTTGTGTAGCATTATTACTGTTGTGTAGCATATTTAGTGCATATACATAGATATTACTGTTGTGTAGCATATTTAGTGCATATACATAGATATTACTGTTGTGTAGCATATTTAGTGTATATAGATAGATATTACTGTTGTGTAGCATATTTAGTGCATATACATAGATATTACTGTTGTGTAGCATATTTAGTGCATATACATAGATATTACTGTTGTGTAGCATATTTAGTGTATATACATTGATATTACTGTTGTGTAGCATATTTAGTGCATATACATAGATATTTTTGTTGTGTAGCATATTTAGTGCATTTACATAGATATTACTGTTGTGTAGCATATTTAGTGTATATACATAGATATTACTGTTGTGTAGCATATTTAGTGCATATACATAGATATTACTGTTGTGTAGCATATTTAGTGCATATACATAGATATTACTGTTGTGTAGCATATTTAGTGTATATACATAGATATTACTGTTGTGTAGCATATTTAGTGCATATACATAGGTATTACTGTTGTGAAGCATATTTAGTGCATATACATAGGTATTACTGTTGTGAAGCATATTTCAGATATTTGTGATGCATTTCAGATATTTGTTCTTACAACAGGTTCTGTAAGCTGCAGAAATGCAAATGAGATTTAATTATATAGCAAATATGACTGCACCCATTACTTAGTACTTGGCCAGCCACTATTAGTCATTATGGATTTTGTGGGAAAGTAAGAATCATTTGGTTGATAAATTATTCCTCCCACACACTATATTGCTATCTAAACAACTGAGTAATAAAGTGCAATGGAGAAGAACGTTAGTGCCTGTCAACATCTGAGCACAGAAGTGCATTGCTGCTTCTTCAACAAAGGATACTAATAGAATTAAGCAAATGCCAACAATAGAAGTAAAATGGAAAGTTGTTTAAAATTGAGTGATGTCCCTTTGAGTAGATTGCCCTATGAGCAAAGAACTTCAACTTCTTAGATTTTAAAGGGACATGAAACCCAAAAATTTTCTTTCATGATTCAGACAGAGGGGACGCTTTATCAATGTCTGTCCGACATGATACGCTGTAGTGTATCATGTCCGACAGACATCACTGAATGCCGACAGCATACGCTGTTGGCATTTAACATTGCACAAGCAGTTCTGGTGAACTGCTTGTGCAATGCCGCCCCCTGCAGATTTGCGGCCTCTAGCAGGTGGTGTTAATCAATTACTTTGAAAGTTTAGAAATTGAGAATTGATCTTGGTTGGTATATTGAACTCAATAGGGGTACAGAGGTGCTGGGCAAAGACACTGATTACAGAGCGGAGGAGACTCAAATCACCAACCATCTTTATTGTAGCTCCAAAATTATAGTACTGTACATGTCTGCTCTGAATAATCAACAAACTCACTTTTTTACCCTCAATATTTCTTTGCAGCATTCTGGGGGATTTGACATCAAGGTAAAGAAAAAGGGGCAATCATGATATACAATGGAGTGTCACCCCAACTATGCACAAACTCCTACTCCTTGTAGGCAGCCACATAACCAAAATTGATCTCACTCCTACCCCTAGGTACACCCCTGTATAACAGCCCCCACATTATCTAGCTCTTTGATTGATTACATACCCATAATCTCCGTCCCTGCTTCTCAGCTGAAAATCTATATCGCAATTGGTCCTCAAAACACAATGTCCCCTTGATGTTTAGTGAGGTATCTTACCTTTCATTTCTCCATTAGAGGAGCTTCAGAAGTCCAGTCTAACAGAACCCTCTATTTTTTTTCTTTGCCTTAGTGATGTTGCTGTGGAACTGCCACTAACGTTGATGCATCTAAACCATCTGAGAGTGAGTCTGCACACTACATAATGAGTTTAATTCATTGGGGCCAATTTATTAATGTCTGTCCAACATGATATGCTGTAGGGTATCATGTCCGACAGACATCGCTGAATCCCGATGCATACGCTGTCAGCATTTAACATTGCACAAGCAGTTCACCAGAACTGCTTGTGCAATGCCGCCCCCTGCAGATTCGCGGCAATTGGCCGCTAGCAGGGGTGTCAATCAGCACGATCGTATAGGCTCGGGCGGATTGCAGACCGTAGCCTCAGAGGCAGCGGATCAGTTATGGAGCAGCGGTCTTAAGACAGCTGCTTCATAACTGCTGTTTACTGAGTTCCTATAGGCTTGCGCGGAAACAGGGGGCATCAAGCTCCATCTAATCCTTATAATCATCATCTCGTAGATGATAAAACACTCATTCTGAAATGTACAAATATACATTTTTACTCTTTTGAATAACAATATGAGAAGGATGAAAAAAAAAAATCTATCTCCACCTTAGGTCTTTGAGTCCTAAGCAATAGTTACTTATAAATTATCATTTATGTGACAGTGTGGGATAAACAATTATTGCTTGTATTTCTATACAGTTTAACTTTGTTTCTATAACTTTGGTTTATCTACTTTAACTTAAACTTTTCTAACTGCAGATCATTTCCAATAGTGTGACCATGACTTGTCACTGTCATTTAGATCTAATATTTTAGCTTATCTAAATATGTTTGTTGCTATAAACCAGAAATCCTTACAAGAATTTAGAGGACGCTATAACTGCAAGTTAGAGTTATCACAGTGCACTGGATTTGCTAATCTCTTCTGTAGCTGAGGGGATAGAGTCTGACTGTGATTCCAGACTATTGTCTTTCAGTTCCATCATTCTAGTCAGGGCTGCTCACAAAGTTGTTCATTACGGTTACATTGTACGCTAAACATTTTTATAGGCTGAAGTCTTCACTGTGAATTGCTACACTACTGTCGACATATGTTACTTTAAACCAAGTACATCATAATAAAGTCTTTCCCAGTCTTATAAAAAATGTGAGCACTTTAGCTCAGGCTTATCATGCGGTAGGCCAAAGCAGACATTTGTTAATAGTAAAAGAAAATTGTAATGTGTTTGGCTACTATAAGATGGTACATCTTGGAATTGCAACAGAAAGTACTTGTGGCTTGCTAAAATGTAGTATGTAGCTTAAAGGGACATTAAAAGTAATGTTTATATGTGCATCATATATTCATCACTGCATTACAAAATATATGCACATAAAATAAATGCTTGTAAAAAAAAAAATATTCAAAAGGGACATTAAAAACCTTGAGACTATACTCTAAAATGGTTAATCATGTGTTTTTTTTTTTGTTTTTTTTTAAATGCATAATATTCTCAGGCTAATCTTTGCTTTGAATAGATACTACTGTCTAGCACATATTTAGTGTTTAATGTCCATTTCCTTACACTTTAAAAGGATATGAAATTTGAGTCATTAACATAAATCACATTCTACTACTTATGAATGAAGCATTTTCAAGCATTTTTATATTTACACTGGTGGCATAAAAGTTATACTTTTTATACTTTAACATTAAAGAGACATTCCAGCCAAAACTGGAATCCACATGGATGCATTTCAGTTTTGAATAGAAGCATTTTGTAATAAACGTATTAGCAAAAATGCTTCTAATAAAAGCTATAGATGCTTAAAATGTGTATTTAAGTATCCACCGTGCACCAGCATTTTAAACACAGCACTTGCTCAGAGAGCCTAAGGTGTTTGTACCATCTGGTAATAACTCAATTTGTTAATTGCTGACATAATACAAGCCCCACTGGTGCTCTAAGCAGCTACAGTATTTAGAATGCTGGTGCACTAAGAATATCTAACTATACTTCTCATGCACGTGCAGAGAAAAATGTTAACACTAAGGGGTCTATTTAACAAGGGCCGTATGGCCCCTGTTCCCCTTGTTTCCGCGCGAGACTTCAGGCTTGCCGGAAACGTGAGTTAAGAAGCAGCGGTCTTAAGACAGCTGCTCCTAAACTCATATGCCGCCTCTGAGGCGGCGTATAGCAATCAGCCCGATCATGTACGATCGGGCTAATTGACACCCCCCTGCTAGCGGCTGCGAATCTGCAGGGGTGGTATTGCACCAGCAGTTCACAAGAACTGCTGGTGCAATGATAAATGCCGACAGCGTATGCTGTCGGCATTTATCGATGTGCGGCGGACATGGTTCGCTATAGCGGATCATGTCTGTCCGCACATACTGTATATAAATAGACCCCTAAAACAGTGATTACATTTACTAGAGGCATTTTGCCAATACATGTATATTGCAAACATGTTTCTATTCAAAGATGTAATTCATCTATGTGTATTTAAATACTGACTGGAATGTCATTTTAACCTAGATCTTAATCGAAACTACTGACCACACTGTTGCTTAATACTATCTACCTGGAACTCATTGTTTTGCAATGATTTGTCATTTAGCCCAGGATTATTACAAAGTGTACACTACTGTAATGTAGAATTTTTACAACGTTAAATGTAGTCTGAAAAAATCGTAAGCAATGTTCATCATTCAAACTCATGTTGTATACATTTTCCTCTTTTCCATGCTTCAAATAAAACAAATTCTACAGACTTGGCCAGGTAAGTGGCAATAAACAAATGACTGCATCATGGAGCGTATTAGCAAATGTAATGTTTGTACTTTCTTATGTGGGTTTAGTTTTTAAGATGCATGCTAAAAATCTGAGTTTTATCAATATTGTTACTCAAGAGGTTGCATACAGGTGCAGCTATATGGAGTAAACGTGTACACTGATAGCCACTGACTTACACTTAAACTGCATTTTTTTTCTATGCCATTTATTTATTCATTTTATTAAGGAAGGGTTCATAAAAAGAAAAAAACAACAACTTCAGACGACCATAATTTAGTGCATATATAATTTCACAATTAAAATAAACTTTACATTCAGATACACTATGCAAAAGATAAAACAAAATAATGTGCATGTCTGTCATTGCAAAAAACTAAACAGACTCTTACTGCATCCAACACTAATATTATAAATAATAATAATAATAATATTATATATATATATATAATAAAAATAATTAGTTATTCAAACAGTCCAGAGTGAAAACAAAGCCTTAGTGCCAATAAAAAAAAGAGAACACCTTAGTGCATCCATCAAATCCTGAGACAGATATCTTAAAATGTCTGAAGTAAGGAAAAACAAAAACTCTTAGTGCATCCTACACTATCTTAATGGGATCGTCTAATCTAAATTAAACTTTCATGATTCAGAAAGAGCATGCAATTTTAAGCAGCTTTCTAATTGACTCCTATTATCATTTTTTCTTTGCATATTGGTATCTTTATTTGAAAAAGAAAGAATGTAAACTTAGGACCCGGCCCATTTTTGGTTCAGCACCTAGGTAGCGCTTGCTAAATTGGTGGCTACATTTAGACTCCAATCAGCAAGCGCTACCCAGGGTGCTGAACCAAAAATGGGCTTGCTCCTAAGCTTACATTACAGCTTTTTCAAATAAAGATACCAAGAGAACAAAGAAAATGTAATAATAGGAATTCATAAGAAAGTATCTTAGAATTGCATACTCTATCTGAATCATGAAAGAAAAAAAAATGGGTTTCATATCCCTTTATTGAACTGTCTATAGTAAACAAAAAACTATTACATCCAATATCGCCCTCTTAAAAGAGTTATCTTAGCCATACACCTTACATAACATTTAACATATTTAAAATAAGACAAAGCTTTACTGATGATATAAATTCATATTAAAATTATACAATAATCAAACATCTAATCTCAATATGTAGCAACCTATGCTGTTTTTAAGATGACATAGGACCAGCTGTTTTTTTTTATTCTTAAAGCAGATATAATTCAAGTACATTTCCTTGCTATTTGTTAAATCATGAACCCCACTACAAATGTTAAAATAGCCACAGATTTATTAAGAAAAAAAACATTTTACAAATGTCTGTTTCCATCATGTGCCTTTTATTTTTTATATATGAAGCACTTGTCTGGTGTTCTGAGATTATTTGCTTTTTTCTGTGTCAAAGACTTAACTTCCAGGCACTAATGTATCTGTCCAATACAGGAAGAGTGTAAGTAACCAAATTACTTCCGGTCAGTCTATGATTTCGGTTTTGATTCTGAAGTGCTAAATTAAATACATGATTCTAGGAAATAACATATCAGTATCAGAGTAAATAAAGTAACACTAGGCTAGATTCACTTTATTCACATTAAATGTAATAAATATCATTAATACTTAAAGTATTGCAGTTATTTATTATATTTACTGTCTCTTTAAATATGTGCCTGGTCTGCCAGTTTTAAATTGGCATTTTGGAATCTGCCATGTGGCTGCAAACCTCCCTTGTCTCCTATAAAAACTACAGGTAAAGTATTGTTTAGGGCCCATAAAGTGGCTTCTTATCTGCACTGCTGTTATTTCCAGCAGCATATTATCGTATTACAAGTTAAAAGTAAATGGGATTGAGAGAGCGCAAACGTAGTTTACACTCGTCGGGTTAGCTCATCTTAAACCCTTGTGTAAAGGGTAGTGCATAAAAAAAAAAGTTGCACTAAACACAACATAAATACATTCAAAATTACAGTTATACTTATATTAACACTATCTGATAAAAAAAATATTCATTTAAATATTTAAAAAAAGGTATAAGGGTTACAAGGTATATGGTATATGACAAGGTTTTTGACTGAAAAGGATTATATAGTATATATACATACATATAAATGTTTAAATATGTGTGTGTGTGTATATATATATATATATATATATGTGTGTGTGTGTACAGATAAATGTAAGTATTTTTGTGTTTTTACTGTATATTTACTGTGCATATTTAACATTCCAATGCTCTTCACTTACAGGATAATGTATTTTTTATTGCAATTAGTTGTATTGTATTCTTTATGGTATCTATAGATAAACAGGTATAGATATCTATTTTACATTAACAGATATATATAGAAATATATATTCAATTATATAAATAAAAATAAAAATTCTACGTGAAGAACAGAAACGTAAAATATGCATAGGAGTTCACGCTTTAGGTCTATCGCGGTGGCGAGTTAGCTCATAGGAAGAATTACTAATCTTACATCGCATTATAAAAAAATTTAAATATAAAATATTTTTTTCAATTATTATATACACTGTAAAAAAAATAAAAAATAATATATACAGTATATATATATATATATATATATATATATATATATATATATATACACACACACAGTATATTCTATGGATTATTTAGAATTGTTTACAGTATGTATAATAATTTTTATTAATATTTTATATGTAATATTTTAATAATGTGCAATGAGGTTAGCAATTCTTCATGTGCGCTAACCCGACACTGCGTTAGACCTAAATAACAACAAAACATGAAGAACAATACGCATATTTTACATCCCCATGTTCTTCACATAGATAATACTTTAATTTTTATTATTAAATATATATTTCTATATATATGTGATAATGTAAAATAGATACCTATTGGACCAGATATACAGGTATAAGTACAGTGGGGCAAAAAAGTATTTGTCAGCCACCAATTGTGCAAGTTCTCCCACTTAAGAAGATGAGAGAGGCCTGTAATTTTCATCATAGGTATACCTAAACTATGAGAGACAAAATGTGGCAACAAATCCAGACAATCACATTGTCTGATTTGGAAATAATTTATTTGCAAATTATGGTGGGAAATAAGTATTTGGTCAATAGCAAAAGTTCATCTCAATACTTTGTTATATATCCTTTGTTGGCAATGACAGAGGTCAAACGTTTTCTGTAAGTCTTCACAAGGCTGTCACACACTGTTGCTGGTATGTTGGCCCATTCCTGCATGCAGATCTCCTCTAGAGCAGTGATGTTTTGGGGCTGTTGCTGGGCAACACGGACTTTCAACTCCCTCCAAAGGTTTTCTATGAGGTTGAGATCTGGGAGCCTATCTGCAGGCTCGCCAGAAACAGCAGTTATGAAGCGCTCCATAATCTGTCCGCCTGCTCTGAGCAGGCGGACAGACATTGCCGGAAATCAACCCGATCGAGTACGATTGGGTTGATTGACACCCCCCTGCTGGCGGCCCATTGGCCGCGAGTCTGCAGGGGGCGGCGTTGCACCAGCAGCTCTTGTGAGCTGCTGGTGCAATGCTGAATACGGCGAGCGTATTGCTCTCCGTATTCAGCGAGGTCTGGCGGACCTGATCCACACTGTCGGATCAGGTCCGCCAGACTTTCTTAAATAGGGGCCCTAGAGACTGGCTAGGCCACTCCAGGACCTTGAAATGCTTCTTATGAAGCCACTCCTTCATTGCCCGTGCGGTGTGTTTGGGATCATTGTCATGCTGAAAGACCCAGCCACGTTTCATCTTCAATGCCCTTGCTGATGGAAGGAGGTTTGCACTCAAAATCTCACGATACATGGCCCCATTCCTTCTTTCATGTACACGGATCAGTCGTCCTGTTCCCTTTGCAGAGAAACAGCCCAAAAGCATGATGTTGCTACCCCCATGCTTCACAGTAGGTATGGTGTTCTTTGGTTGCAACTCAGCATTCTCTCTCCTCCAAACACGATGAGTTGTGTTTCTACCAAACAGTTCTACTTTGGTTTCATCTGACCATATGACATTCTCCCAATCCACTTCTGGATCATCCAAATGCTCTCTAGCATACTTCAGACGGGCCCAGACATGTACTGGCTCAAGCAGGGGGACACGTCTGGCAGTACAGGATCTGAGTCCCTGGCGGCATATTGTGTTACTGATGGTAGCCTTTGTTACGGTGGTCCCAGCTCTCTGCAGGTCATTCACTAGGTCCCCCGTGTGGTTCTGGGATGTTTGCTCACCGTTCTTGTGATCATTTTGACCCCACAGGGTGAGATCTTGCGTGGAGCCCCAGATGGAGGGAGATTATCAGTGGTCTTGTATGTCTTCCATTTTCTAATTATTGCTCCCACAGTTGATTTCTTCACACCAAGCTGCTTGCCTATTGCAGATTCAGTCTTCCCAGCCTGGTGCAGGTCTACAATTTTGTTTCTGGTGTCCTTCGACAGCTCTTTGGTCTTCACCATAGTGGAGTTTGGAGTGTGACTGTTTGAGGTTGTGGACAGGTGTCTTTTATACTGATAACAAGTTCAAACAGGTGCCATTAATACAGGTAATGAGTGGAGGACAGAGGAGCCTCTTAAAGAAGAAGATACAGGTCTGTGAGAGCCAGAAATCTTGCTTGTTTGTAGGTGACCAAATACTTATTTTCCACCATAATATGCAAATAAATTATTTCCAAATCAGACAATGTGATTGTCTGGATTTGATTCCACATTTTGTCTCTCATAGTTGAGGTATACCTATGATGAAAATTACAGGCCTCTCTCATCTTCTTAAGTGGGAGAACTTGCACAATTGGTGGCTGACTAAATACTTTTTTTGCCCCACTGTATATATAGATATATACATATAAATATGTATTTACAATAAAAAGACATCACCTATACACTTCTTAGTTGGGGCAACAGGGTGTGTGTGTAAAAATATTATTATAGTTTATTAGTCGGGGAGATAAGATAATAGTCCACTCAATGTAAAAGGTAGCAAGGCAAATTTTACATTTGTTTAATCTCAAATTTTTCTCTTAACCTGAGTTATTCAAAGTAAAAAAAAACTTGTGGAGGAATTTATGTACTGCATAAATATTAATAATTTTAGTTTGCTGTCCCTCCACTGACTTTTACTCCTGTTTTCTCTCAAATTTGTCTTTTATTTTTTCTAGTGCTGAAGATGTGGTGATTGAAGAATTTGCTCGACAGAAGCTGCAAGGAGAAAATGATGACGAAGATGAAAAGGAAGGAGCAGAGAAAGAGAGTACCAGCTAGAAGATGGAAATGAAAAAGCAGATAGAGTAGTAGCGGAAATAATTACAGAATCTGTTCTGTCACTATGTCTCAGGCTATATTTGTAGAACGTGTTTAACATTGTAAATCCAGGTATCAATCATCAATCACCCAGCAGTGACTTTGTGAAATAAAAATCTATCATTTATGAGGGTGCAGCAGCATCCCAGTATGTTTCACTAGATGTGTGGTTTCCAGTGTAAGTCCCATTGACATTGTAAGAGATACATTAAAATAAATATGAATTATTTAATCTTGAAGTGTCTGAACGTTTGTTAGAACAGGGTAAACTGTAATCCTCACTATAGTAGAGTGTTATAAAACGGTATTCATATAACCTTATGTAAAATTTCTAATGAGATAAGTAATTAAAAATGTGTATAAATCTGACATGGATTGAGCACAATCTGGGTGTGATTAAATAAATTAAAGGTGAATTTAAAAACAGATCAATTATATGTTTTGTGTAATTTAGACATTAATCTAGTCAAAACCAGGTGCTTTTAAGTTAACCAGTGATCCAACAGGTTGCATTAACCTAAGTTAGCCTGTTTGCACAATTTAAAGGGATGTTAAAACCAAAAAAATATTTCATGATTCAGATAAATTGCAAAGTTGTTTAAAAAGCTATGCTCTAATTCTATTATCATATTTTCTTCATTTTGTCGGTATCGTTTGTTAAAGTAGCAGCAAGGTGCTACTGGGAGCTAAGTGTAAGTCAATAAAAAGAAGCATAAATGTGCAGCCACCAATCAGCAGCTTGCTCCCAGCACCTAAGCAAACCCAGATATGCTTTTCAACAAAGGATACATAGAAAACTAAGCAAATTAGATCATTTAAGTAAATTGGAAAGTTGTTTAAATATGTATTCTCTATCTGAATCGTGAAAAAATATTTGGAGTGTCATGTCCCTTTAAGTATTTTTTTAAGTGATAGATCTTTTAGCAGCCAGCATTTATCCACATCCTATAGCCTGCACTTGCTGATAATATTTCTGCATTATAAGAATCCCCCACTATAACTTTACTGCAGGAGTCCTTAGTCTTATTATAAGACCAGTTGAGATTAAGGTTTCAGAAAATGTTTCAGTTATTATTAAAGGGACAATAAACCCAAAAATGTTCTTTCATGGTTCAGATAGAAAATACAATTTTAAACAACATTCCAATTTACTTCTATTATCTAATTTGCTTCATTATTTAGATACCTTTTGTTAAAGAAATAGTAATGCACATGGGTGAGCCAATCACACGAGGCATCTATGTGCAGCCACCAATCAGAAGCTACTGAGCCTATCTAGATATGCTTTTCAGGAAAGAATATCAAGAAAATGAAGCAAATTAGATAATAGAAGTAAATTAGAAAGTTATTTAAAATGGTATTCTCCATCTGAATCATGAAGGAATTTTTTGGGTTTAATGTCCCTTTAAATTACTTCATACTTAAAGGAATACTAAACCCAAATGTTTTCTTTCATGATTCAGCTTGAGCATGCAATTAAAAAAAAAATAAAAAAAATGTAAGTCCCAACTTTATTGAAATCATGTACAAGTACAATGTGGGAGGCGCTGCACCCTGTTAGTAACATACAGTGGTCGGTAAATTTCATATAATGAAATCTGGAAGAAAACAGAGAAGATAGAGAACCCTTCTTTTGTATTGACGTGTTATTTAATACCAATTGTATAGTATAAGAAATGTATAAGTCAATGTGCTATAATTATACAAAATGTTTTCGTTTTACGAAGGTAAGAGAAGAGAAAGAAAAGGAAAAGAAGTAAAGTTGCTGCATTGATTATACAATAACAAACTGATGAATTAAATATGTAAGACGACTCAACCTCATTTGATATTTGAGACTATTTAGCTACGAATCCATGGTTTAATTGTTTGACAAAAACCTGTACGATTTGATTTAATGTTACTTAATAAAATGTTCAATATAAGGACCTATATCTATCATGTGTAAGTGTGGTTTTATTTTTTTAAGATATTGCTCCCATGTGTTCAGTATTTATGCATATATATCCATTTTAGCGTTTTTAATATAGAAGTATTCTTCTAGTTCTAGGAATTCTGAGACACGTAGTGTCCACATTATCAGAGATGGGGCCTCTTTACTTTTCTAATTTCTTATACTATACAATTTCAATTGTATAGTATAAGAAATGTATAAGTCAATGTGCTATAATTATACAAAATGTTTTCGTTTTACGAAGGTAAGAGAAGAGAAAGAAAAGGAAAAGAAGTAAAGTTGCTGCATTGATTATACAATAACAAACTGATGAATTAAATATGTAAGACGACTCAACCTCATTTGATATTTGAGACTATTTAGCTACGAATCCATGGTTTAATTGTTTGACAAAAACCTGTACGATTTGATTTAATGTTACTTAATAAAATGTTAAATATAAGGACCTATATCTATCATGTGTAAGTGTGGTTTTATTTTTTTAAGATATTGCTCCCATGTGTTCAGTATTTATGCATATATATCCATTTTAGCGTTTTTAATATAGAAGTATTCTTCTAGTTCTAGGAATTCTGAGACACGTAGTGTCCACATTATCAGAGATGGGGCCTCTTTACTTTTCTAATTTCTTGCTAGTAGATATTTAGCACTGTTTGTCATGACGTGAAATAATTTTAGACAAGGTTTAGATTTAATTTTAGGGAGTTTGTTCAGAAGCCATATCAAAGGGTCTAATGGGAATTGAGTGTTTAATATTACTTCTATTTCTGCAATGATATTTCTCCATATTGCCACATCCGTGTCAACATCTCCAACAATGGTTAGACTTGCTGTGAAAAAGGCAATGGATTTTGGTTGGGGTGAGATACCATCTGTGTAGGAGTTTAAAAACATTTTCCTGTAGTGATAGTGAGATTGAAGTTTTGGTTATATTAAGGAAGAGGGTTATACTAGTTTGTGGTCAAATTATTATTCCTAGTTCTTCCCATTTTTCTAGAAAGGGGGGGGTGTATCATGGTATATTTAGGGGAAACTACTTGCAAAGCGAGAGAATTAGCCAACACAGCTCTAATATTAGATGCAAAAACCTGGAGGCTCCCCTGTCCAAACACTTCTTGTAAAAAGGCCATGGTATAAGCCAATTAAGATGGCAGGTCATTGACCACATAAGGCCTCCCAGGAATGGTATGGACAGGGAAAAACTGCGGAGACAAAAGGAAATGTGGTGGATACACAAACTTGAGACCCTGGCCCCAAGGGGCCTTTAAAGAATATGATCTGACCTGTTTCTTTTAAAATGTATGTTTAGTCATTTTGTAAATAGTATTCATTCAACTCCCGTGTTTAATATCCTCATCAGTTTCCTGTTTTGGATAAACCACAATGATATTAGAATGAGATGTGGCATCTTTAATAAATGTATCATACATGTAGCTAAAGGACCAGTCATTACTGTAGATTTGCATAATGAACAAATGCAAGATAACAAGACAATGCAATAGCACTTAGTTTGAACTTCAAATGAATAGTAGTTTTTTTTTCTGACAATTTTAAAAGTTATGTCTATTTCCACTCCCGCTGTACCTTGTGACAGCCATCAGCCAATAACAAATGCATACACGTACCATGTGACAGTCATCAGTCAATCACAAAAGCATACACGTTTTATTCTGTGAATTCTTACACAAGAATCAAACAGTTTAAATATAAAAAGACTGTGCACATATTGTTAATGGAATTAAATTGGGAAGTTGTTTAAAATTGCATGCTCTATCTGAATAATGAAAGTTTTTGACTTGAGTGTCCCTTTAAATGTATCACTATGAGAAAACAAATGTAAATGTAAGTAACAAGGTAATTTCACACAATGATCAGTAGATGGAGTATGTGTATAGCCAGAGGCTCTTTGGCGCCAAAAAAAAAGATTTAAAAGTCTTGTAAAATGTAATAGAATGGATCACAGGAAGTGGACAGACAATTTAGCAAGAGCTAGAACAGAAAATGGCAGATCGGGTAGCTTTGTCTTATCTCCCATATGCAGACAAAAAAGGAGTTTACTAAAGTTCAAAAAAATAATGTCCTTATAAATGACACAATATGGGCATGGAAAAAAGTAAATAAACAGATAACAATAGGATCAGAGCTTAAGCTTTATATGCCCTATACAAGGCAACCCCAATTTTATGCCAGGGAATTAATTCCCCTTTCTCTAATGAGAAGGAAACCCAATAATCCTATTACATAAAAGGCCAAGTGTGTTTGTCCGAAGCTGTCATGAGCAGTAGAGACAGCACAAGGACAAACACAGCTGGCCTTACCTGACAATCCATGCTGTTTGCGGCAAAAGTGGGCATGGCCGGTGGGTGTGTGGGTGTGGCGGGGTGTGACGGGGCGTGTCTGGGCACGGTCAGCACGATAGAGGGGAGAGAAACAGAAAGAGAGGGGGAGAGACAAAAAGAGATAAAAAAAGAGCTAAAGAGAGGGGGAAGAGCAGAAGAGAGGGGGAAGAGCAGAAGAGAGGGGAAAGTGCAGAAGAGAGGGGGAGAGAGAGCAAAAGAGAGGGGAGAGAGACAGAGCAAAAGAGAGGGGGGGAGAGAGAGCGAAAGAGAGGGGGGGAGAGAGAGCAAAAGAAAGGGGGGAGAGAGAGCAAAAGAAAGGGGGGAGAGAGGGGGGGAGAGAGAGAGCAAAAGAGAGGGGGAGAGAGAGCAAAAGAGAGGGATGGAGAGAGAGAGCAAAAGAGAGGGATGGAGAGAGAGAGAGCAAAAAAGGAGAGAGAGACAGAGCAAAAGAGAGGGGGAGAGAGAGAGCGCAAAAGATAGTGGGAGAGAGAGAGTGCAAAAGAGGTGGAGAGAGAGCGCAAAAGAGTGGGAGAGAGAGAGCGCGCAAAAGAGGGGGAGAGAGAGAGAGCCCAAAAAAGGGGGAGAGAAAGAGTGCAAAAGAGAGAGAGAGAACGCAAAAGAGGGGGGAGAGAGAAAGCTCAAAAGAGAGGGTGAGAGAAAGCAAAAGAGAGTGGGGAGAGAAAGCAAAAGAGAGGGGGGAGAGAGAGAGCAAAAGAGAGGTGGAGCGAGAGAGAGCGCAAAAGAGAGGGGGAGAGAGCGCAAAAGAGATGGGGAGAGAGCGTAAAAGAGAGGGGGAGAGAGAGCAAAAGAGAGGGGGAGAGAAAGCAAAAGAGAAGGGGGAGAGAGAGAGAGCAAAAGAGAGGTGGAGCGAGAGAGAGCACAAAAGAGAGGGGGAGAGAGAGCAAAAGAGAGGGGAGAGAGCGTAAAAGAGAGGGGGAGAGAGAGCAAAAGAGAGTGCAAAAGAGAGGGGGAGAGAGACAGAGCAAAAGAGAGGGGGGAGAGAGAGAGCAAAAGAGAGGGGGGAGAGAGCGAAAGAGAGGGGGGGTAGAGAGCAAAAGAGAGAGGGGGAGAGAGAGAGCAAAAGAGAGGGGGGAGAGAGAGCAAAAGAGAGGGATGGAGAGAGAGCAAAAGAGAGGGATGGAGAGAGAGAGCAAAAGAGAGGGATGGAGAGAGAGAGAGCAAAAAAAGGAGAGAGAGACAGAGCAAAAGAGAGGGGGAGAGAGAGTGCAAAAGAGAAGGGGGAGAGATAACGCAAAAGAAAGGGGGGGAGAGAGAGAGCGCAAAAGATAGAGGGGAGAGAGAGAGTGCAAAAGAGGGGGGGAGAGAGAGAGCGCCAAAGATGGGGAGAGAGAGCACAAAAGAGGGGGAGAGAGAGAGTGCGCAAAAGAGGGGGAGAGAGAGAGCGCAAAAGAGAGGGGGAGAGAGAGCACGCAAAAGAGAGGGGGAGAGAGAGAGTGTAAAAGAGAGGGGGGGAGAGAGAGCACAAAAGAGGGGGGGGAGAGAGAGAGCACAAAAGAGGGGGGGAGAGAGAGCGTGCAAAAGAGGGGGGAGAGAGAGAGCGCAAAAGAGTGAGAGAGAACGCAAAAGAGAGGGGGAGAGAAAGCAAAAGAGAGGGGGGGAGAGAAAGCAAAAGAGAGGGGGGAGAGAAAGCAAAAGAGAGGTGGAGCAAGAGAGAGAGAAAAAGAGAGGGGGAGAGAGCACAAAAGAGAGGGGGAGAGAGCGTAAAAGAGAGGAGGAGAGAGAGCAAAAGAGAGGGGGAGAGAGAGCAAAAGAGAGGGGGGAGAGAGAGCAAAAGAGAGGGGGGAGAGAGAGAGAGAGAGAGAGAGAGAGAGAGAGAGAGAGAGAGAGAGAGAGAGCAAAAGAGAGGGGGGAGAGAGAGCAAAAGAGAGAGCAAAAGAGAGGGGGAGAGAGAGCAAAAAAGAGGGGGGAGAGAGCAAAAGAGAGGGGGGAGAGAGGGGGAGAGAGGGGGGAGAGAGAGAGCAAAAGAGAGGGGGAGAGAGAGCAAAAGAGAGGGATGGAGAGAGAGCAAAAGAGAGGGATGGAGAGAGAGAACAAAAAAAGGAGAGAGAGACAGAGCAAAAGAGATGGGGAGAGAGAGAGAGTGCAAAAGAGAGGGGGGAGAGATAACGCAAAAGAAAGGGGGGGGAGAGAGAGAGCGCAAAAGATAGGGGGAGAGAGAGAGTGCAAAAGAGGGGGGGAGAGAGAGAGCGCCAAAGATGGGGAGAGAGAGAGAGCACAAAAGAGGGGGAGAGAGAGAGTGCGCAAAAGAGTGGGGAGAGAGAGAGCGCAAAGAGAGGGGGAGAGAGAGCGCGCAAAAGAGGGGGAGAGAGAGCGCAAAAGAGAGGGGAGAGAGAGAGTATAAAAGAGAGGGGGGAGAGAGAGAGCACAAAAGAGGGGGGAGAGAGAGCGTGCAAAAGAGGGGGGAGAGAGAGAGCGCAAAAGAGAGAGAGAGAACGCAAAAGAGAGGGGGGAGAGAAAGCAAAAGAGGGAGGGGGGAGAGAGCAAAAGAGAGGTGGAGCGAGAGAGAGCGCAAAAGAGAGGGGGAGAGAGCGTAAAAGAGAGGAGGAGAGAGAGCAAAAGAGAGGGGGGAGAGAGAGAGCAAAAGAGAGGGGGGGAGAGAGAGAGTAAAAGAGAGGGGGAGAGAGTGCAAAAGAGAGGGGGAGAGAGTGCAAAAGAGAGGGGGAGAGAGCACAAAAGAGAGGAGGAGAGAGAGAGCAAGGGGTGGGACCGCTGTACTGCAAATAATGGCCCGTGTGAACGGGCTTTAGGACTAGTTAAATATATAAAAGATGCAATTAATATGGGAAAAGCTAAAATAAAATTTAAAAAAAAATGGAACTATCTAGCCAGTAAGAAACTTTTCAAGGACAGATTTTACCATATCTACAGATCAAGCATTATATCCAATCTGAAAACTTAATTAGAGATAAACAAAATTCAGAACATATAATGCTAAATATTACTGAAATAAGTCAAAAAGTGAAATATAAACTAGCAGTATTATATAAACAACTAATAAACAAGAATCCAAAACATGCTTAATTGGAATAGTAGATGGATGGGGTAAAGCTATAGATACACAAATAACTAAAGACATGGTCCTCAGTTGCATTAAAAACGTAAAGTATACGACCCTGAATATGGGACTAAGGGAATGCAATATGAGACTTCTTCATTCTGACTATATAACCCCTACAAGAAGGGCAAAATGGGATAATAGTATTAATCCAATATGTGTTAAATGCAGTAAATTATCTCCTGACATAACACACTACATATGGTCTTGTCTAAAAATACGGCAATTCTGGTGCCAGGTATCCTCTTTGCTATCAAACATTACGAGGCTAAAATGTTCTTCGATCTACCGAGAGAAGTCACAAAAAAAGATTTATTATAATGATTATCTTATTGGCCAAAAAGCTTATATTTAAATTTTGGATATAAAAAAAAAGCCCACGATTAGTGTACTCAAGGGAAATATATGGCACCAGATAAATATAGAAAAAATTGATGCGTTAATAGATATTAATAATAGAATTGAAGTTTTCTTGGAAAAATGGTCTCTATACATAAAAACCTTGCCTGAAGTTAATCAAAAAGTTATTTTAAGTGTTTTTAAAAATACAGAATACTTCATAGAATTACAAATTCTGGGAGAATGGAGTTACATCACCTAAATTATCCTGATAACTTGTATTAGATCTAAGGGTGGAAGGATAAGCTTAACCTTCTCTGGAAAATGATGAAAACGATGAACTGAAATTCATATAGATGTTTTAATATTGTTATATGCAATGTAATGCAAATGTAAATGTAAAACTGTAAAAAGCAAAAGCTGTATCATGTATTTTTTTTTTTAAATTATGTTCAACTACAAAAATAAAAAAAAAAGTCTTGTAAAAATGTATAATGTATCAAGCATGACTAAGGGGCTGTGACCCCGAAACGTCGCTGTTTTACATATCACAATAAAGTGCTAAAAGAGACTTTGGAGTGCTGTGGACGATCTTCAGATTTATTAAAGACTTTCAAGTCGGCGATATCTGTTTTTGAGGGAAGAGCAGCTATCATATTCTGATAGTTGGTCAAATGATGACGGAGGTAGAGCTGTGGGAGGTTGCGCTGCCATTTTGGCCGCCTGCTTAGCTGAATCTGGGCCGCCTGCTTAGCTGAATCTGGGTCAGTAGATGTCTTGTTCTGCAGTATGAAAAAAGAAACTTACAGGACAGGAGGAGTTTTTATGTTTGTCAATATTTTAGTATTAGGTCTGTTAGACCTCCTTACTGCCATGTGTAGAAAGTTAGCAGATAGGTAAAATCCACTTGTGGGTTACTATTTCTTTGTGTGAGAATAATTGATCTTATTGATTGCATGTAGAGATAATTGCAGTATGTGTAGTGAGTAGCTGGAGTCTCCCAAATCAGGGGTCGCCAACCTCAGGGACCACTGGACTCACAAATTTACTAACATGATTTTTTTTTTTAAAAGGTACAAACCTCTATAATGTGTGTGTGTGTATGTATATATATATATATATATATATATGTATATATTTGCAAGAGGTTAACAGCGCTAAAAATTCCTTATCTCTAACAGTAAGCATAAATAGATAAATAAATGGATATGATTAAAATTTAAATACGGAACAGTGATAAGATGTAATAAAACAGTATTATAAGTTGTAAGGAGAATGTCAGAATAGTACAAGTCCACTTGAATAATCTTTAGTGAGGTGAATCCCCTTACCAGAATTTACCTCAATCTAATGAGGTAAGTTGCCGCACTGAAAGGGGTACTCAAATACTGATGTAGGTAGGTCCGGAGTGACAAAGGGTGCCTATAAGATCTCATCCACCTCTTGAAGTATGTAGAGAGAAATTCACATCCAGTAGTTTCCTCCCAGGATATTCGAATATGCCAACCACCTCTTGGAGTATGTAGCTTTGATTTTTGCTTCCTCTATGATCTGTGTCTTACTGCTGTCATCTTTTCTCATAGCAAAAATCTCATAGCAAATCTACTTATGATCATGGACAGACATTGAAGTCATAAATTAAGTTTATATCAGAAAGCTCTCAATATGGATGTGAGCTAACCACGACTGATGCTACTGGCAATTACTGTAATTCAGGTGGAATGGCTTTGTGCGTGGGAAAATTATTAGACCATCCTCTGCTGGCTTTAAAATGGAAGCATCTTCCTCTGAGCAGTGCGCTGGGTGGGAGGAGTTAAAAATACAATCTAGCTACGCAAGTTGCACAGTACTACACCATGTGCGTAGGGAGATTGTAATTTAACTCCTCCTCCGTCGGTTTTCACTGATGTCCAGCCAGGCACTGCAGGGAGTTACGGCGCGACGGCGGTGACACCATCGGAGAAGATAAATTCCTGCTTGATGGTGTCACGGACCACCAACATATTCTCGCGGACCACCAGTCGTCCACGGGCCACCGGTTGGTGACCGCTGTCCCAAACCAATGACAATAAATGGTGTATATTTGAACACCTTTTGTATAGTGAGTCATGCAATGTTAAGTTGTAGGTAAAGTCGCCTAGATTTAGAGTTCTGCGTTAGCCGTCAAAACCAGCGTTAAGGGCTCCTAATGCTGGTTTTGGCTGCCCGCTGGTATTTAGAGTCAGTCAGGAAAGGGTCTAACGCTCACTTTCCAGCCGCGACTTTTCCATACCGCAGATCCCCTTACGTCAATTGTGTATCCTATCTTTTCAATGGGATCTTCCTAACGCTGGTATTTAGAGTCTTGGCTGAAGTGAGCGTTAGAACTCTATCGACAAAACTCCAGCCGCAGAAAAAAGTCAGGAGTTAAGAGCTTTCTGGGCTAACGCCAGTTCATAAAGCTCTTAACTACTGTGCTCTAAAGTACACTAACACCCATAAACTACCTATGTAACCCTAAACCGAGGTCCCCTCACATCGCCGCCACCCTAATAAAATGTTTTAACCCCTAATCTGCCGACCGCACACCGCCGCAACCTACATTATCCCTATGTACCCCTAATCTGTTGCCCCTAACATCGCCGACCCCTATATTATATTTATTAACCCCTAATCTGCCTCCCCCCAATGTCGCTGCTACCTAACTACACTTATTAACCCCTAATCTGCCGACCGGACCTCGCCACCACTATAATAAATGTATTAACCCCTAAACCGTCTCACTCCCGACTCAAAAACCCTATAATAAATAGTATTAACCCCTAATCTGCCCTCCCTAACATCGCCAACACCTAACTTCAAGTATTAACCCCTAATCTGCCGACCGGACCTCGCCGCTACTATAATAAATGTATTAACCCCTAAAGCTAAGTCTAACCCTAACACTAACACCCCCCTAAGTTAAATATAATTTTATTCTAACGATTATTAACTAAAGTATTCCTATTTAAAGCTAAATACTTACCTGTAAAATAAACCCTAATATAGCTACAATATAACGAATAATTATATTGTAGCTATTTTAGGATTTATATTTATTTTACAGGCAACTTTGTATTTATTTTAACCAGGTACAATAGCTATTAAATAGTTAATAACTACTTAATAGCTACCTAGTTAAAATAACTACAAAATTACCTGTAAAATAAATCCTAACCTAAGTTACAATTAAACCTAACACTACACTATCAATAAATTAATTAACTAAACTATCTACAATTATCTACAATTAAATCAACTAAACTAAATTACAATTAAACCTAACACTACACTATCAATAAATTAATTAACTAAACTATCTACAATTATCTACAATTAAATCAACTAAACTAAATTACAAAAAAAAACCCCACTAAATTACAAAAAATAAAAAAAGATTGCAAGAATTTTAAACTAATTGCACCTACTCTAAGCCCCCTAAAAAAATAACAAAGCCCCCCAAAATAAAAAAAATGCCCTACCCTATTCTAAAATAAAAAATTAACAGCTCTTTTACCTTACCAGCCCTTAAAAGGGCCTTTTGCGGGGCATGCCCCTAAAGAAAACAGCTCTTTTGCATTTAAATAAACATACAATACCCCCCCCAACATTACAACCCACCACCCACATACCCCTAATCTAACCCAAACCCCCCTTAAAAAACCTAACACTAAGCCCCTGAAGATCTCCCTACCTTATCTTCACCACGCCGGGTATCACCGATCTGTCCAGAAGAGGGTCCGAAGTCTTCATCCTATCCGGCAAGAAGAGGTCCAGAAGAGGGTTCGAAGTCTTCATCCTCTCCGGCAAGAAGAGGACATCCGGACCGGTAAACATGTTCATCCAGGCGGCGTCTTCTATCTTCATCCATCCGGCGCGGAGCGGGACCATCTTGAAGCAGCCGACGCGGATCCATCCTCTTCTTCCGGCAACTCCCGATGAATGAAGGTTCCTTTAAGTGACATCATCCAAGATGGCGTCCCTCAAATTCCGATTGGCTGATAGGATTCTATCAGCCAATCGGAATTAAGGTAGGAAAAATCTGATTGGCTGATTGAATCAGCCAATCAGATTCAAGTTCAATCGGATTGGCTGATCCAATCAGCCAATCAGACTGAGCTCGCATTCTATTGGCTGTTCCGATCAGCCAATAGAATGCGAGCTCAATCTGATTGGCTGATTGGATCAGCCAATCCGATTGAACTTGAACTTGAATCTGATTCGGTGATACCCGGCGTGGTCAAGATATGGTAGGGAGATCTTCAGGGGCTTAGTGTTAGGTTTTTTAAGGGGGGTTTGGGTTAGATTAGGGGTATGTGGGTGGTGGGTTGTAATGTTGGGGGGGTATTGTATGTTTATTTAAATGCAAAAGAGCTGTTTTCTTTGGGGCATGCCTCGCAAAAGGCCCTTTTAAGGGCTGGTAAGGTAAAAGAGCTGTTAAATTTTTATTTTAGAATAGGGTAGGGCATTTTTTTATTTTGGGGGGCTTTTGTTATTTTTTTAAGGGGGCTTAGAGTATTTATTTTTGTAATTTAGTGTTCGTTTTTTTTGCAATTTAGTTTAGTTGATTTAATTGTAGATAGTTTAGTTAATTAATTTATTGATAGTGTAGTGCTAGGTTTAATTGTAACTTAGGTTAGGATTTATTTTACAGGTAATTTTGTAGTTATTTTAACTAGGTAGCTATTAAATAGTTATTAACTATTTAATAGCTATTGTACCAAGTTAAAATAAATACAAAGTTGCCTGTAAATATAAATCCTAAAATAGCCACAATATAATTATTTGTTATATTGTAGCTATATTAGGGTTTATTTTACAGGTAAGTATTTAGCTTTAAATAGGAATAATTTATTTAATAAGAGTTAATTTATTTAGTAAAATAAAAATTATATTTAATTTAGGGGGGTGTTAGTGTTAGGGTTAGACTTAGCTTTAGGGGTTAATACATTTATTAGATTAGAGTAGTGGCGAGGTCCGGTCGGCAGATTAGGGGTTAATACTTGAAGTTAGGTGTCGGCGATGTTAGGGAGGGCAGATTAGGGGTTAATTAAATTTATTATAGGGTTTTTGAGTCGGGAGTGAGGCGGTTTAGGGGTTAATACATTTATTATAGTGGCGGCGAGGTCCGGTCGGCAGATTAGGGGTTAATAAGTGTAGTTAGGTAGCGGCGACGTTGGGGGGGCAGATTAGGGGGTAATAAATATAATATAGGTGTCGGCGATGTTGTGGGCAGCAGATTAGGGGTACATAGGGATAATGTAGGTTGCGGCGGTGTCCGGAGCGGCAGATTAGGGGTTAAAAATAATATGCAGGGGTCAGCGATAGCGGGGGCAGCAGATTAGGGGTTAATAAGTGTAAGGTTAGGGGTGTTTAGACTCAGGGTACATGTTAGGGTGTTAGGTGCAGACTTAGGAAGTGTTTCCCCATAGGAAACAATGGGGCTGCGTTAGGAGCTGAACGCTGCTTTTTTGCAGGTGTTAGGATTTTTTTCAGCTCAAAATGCCCCATTGTTTCCTATGGGGATATTGTGCACAAGCACGTTTTTGAAGCTGGCCGCGTCCATAAGCAACGCTGGTATTGAGAGTTGAAGTGGCGGTAAATATGCCTGTACGCTCCCTTTTAGGAGCCTAACGCAGCCCTTCAGAGAACTCTCAATACCAGCGTTATTTAAAAGGTGCGGGGGAAAAAAACACGCGTAGCTAACGCACCCCTTCTAACGCAAAACTCTAAATCTAGGTGAGTGTGTTTCAAATATTTCGATTTAGTATTTTAGGGATCCTCAGCTACCTGGGTTATTCTTGGCTAAGCATAAGTTAATGCTGAAGATTACTGTGATGACATAATGGTGCCGAGTAGTCTGTTAGGGAGGTATGATCCCATGATGTATTTAGCAGTATGAGTTCCGCTTTTTTTGCCACTTTTAAGAGATGCTTCATTCTGTGAAAGAGGTTTGCATTCAGGAGGATCATGTACTCATATAGGGCAGTAGTCGTTATGCATAGTAGACTTCAAGCGCTTTGCTGCAAGGCCCTGTGTTGGAGGTATCTATTGCGCATTAAAATATAAAAGGGGGGACTGAGCAAGTTGCTGAAGCGGCAAGACGTGCTTTAGAAAAGCTCCTGACTTCAATGTTTATTTTAATGCTAATTCCTCAAACTTTCTGAAGCTTTTATATTATAAATATACTAAAGGAATTGGGGAACCTGTTCTTCAAACTCCTACCCGACCTATATGCCATTCAACAAAACTTTACAGCCATAGACAGAGCTTCCTGGCAGTGCGGCCTGCATGGTTGGACTAGTTGTCAGTGATATAGAGGATCTCCTGCAAAAGCTACAAGCCCTTCTCGCTGGTTTTGAGGTGAGAATGCTCCGAAACATTGACCGCTTAAAACTGCTACCGCAATCTGAAAGGATGCAAACAACCGATCTACTGAAGCCATCTCCAACAGTATTGATACATACGGAAAGGCAGACGCTTGCTTTTAGGCACATCGATCCAACATGGAATGGCCTGACCTCGTGGGATGCGGATGATCCCTGGGAGAGGGTCTCAGAGTATTTCAACTACAGGATGGAAGATTTGGCAGATATAAGCGGCGACTTACAGGTCATTCCAATAAACCTAACTAGCATGTGCTTTGTCTTAAACCATTTCTGGGTGCTTTTTGACGTGTGCTTTGGGTCATTGTCCTGCTGTAAGACCCATGACCTCTGACGGAGACCCAACTTTCTGACACTGGGCCCTAAATTGCACCACAGAATTCTTTGGTAGTCTTCAGATTTAATAATGCCATGCACACAGTCAAGACATCCAGTGCCTGAAGCAGCAAAGCAACCCCAAAACATCATTGAACCTCCACTATGTTTAACTGTAGGGACTGTATACTTTTCTTTTAAAGCCTTATGTCTCTTTCTGAAAACAGTAGAATGATGGGCTTTACCAAAAAGCTGTAATTTTGTTTTGTCTGTCCACAGAACATTCTCCCAAAAGGATTTTGGCTTCCTCAGGTAAGTTTTGGCAAACTCCAATCTGGCTTTTTTATGTTTCTGTGTCAGCAGTGGGTTCCTCCTGGGTCTCCTACCATAGCGTCCCTTTTCATTCAGATAGCGACGTATAGTGTGAGCTGACACATTTGTACCCTGTGCCTAAAGGTCAGCTTGAATTTGTCTGGAAGTTGATCAAGGGTCTTTATCCACCACTGGAACAATCCTTCCTTGCAATCTTTGATCAATTTTTCTCTTTAGTCCATGTCCAGGGAGATTAGCTACAGTGCCAACTTCTTGACAATGTTGCTCACAGTGGACACAGGTACATTAAGATCTCTGGAGATTGACTTGTAACCTTAAGATTGTCCATGCTTTTCTACAATTTTTTGTTCTCAGATCCTCAGACAATTATTTGCTGCTCTTTCACTTCTCCATGCTCAGTGTGGCACACAGAAACACGCACCAGAAAGGTTGAGACAATTTTTCACCATTTTAACTGGTTGCCGGTGTGATTTCTATATTGATACAGGTGAGTTTAATTACAAATTACAGGAGCATCACAAACTTGGAATTCAATTATTTCTTGCAATTTTGAGAAGGTGCCAATAATTTTGTCCAGTCCATTTTTGGAGTTTTGTGTGGAATGTGTCAGATTTGGAATTTTTTCTAACCTTTTGTGTCATATCAATACAAACAAAATAAATAAACATGAGAATGCCTAAACAGTTGTAATTGCAACAATTTTTTGGGCGAAGTGGTGCATTATATTTTTGGCTATGACTGTGTATATATATATATATATATATATATATATATATATATATATATATATATATATATATATTAGGGCTGGGTGATATAACCAAAAATTTAATTGCGATTTTATTAAAAATGACTATAACACCTTCATTAAACAATTTATTTAACACTACAGAATCTTAATGCACATGTTTATCAATGTCCAATACACTATTTGAGCATAAAAAGACAAAACAAAAAACAGTTACAATAAAATTTTCATGTTTTATTGGACAGTCATTCTAACAGTGTGGACACAGTGGTATGATTAACATATGAAGCAGTGTAAGCATGGAGAAACCTGAAAATTGCTGTCTTAACAGCAGTATGACTTGTAAAGTTCTGTATGTAAATAAATATAAATGCAGTAAAGTAAGTACAATGAATGCACACACTGCTGCATGTGTTATACATTTTAGGAGTTACTGTCCAGGGAAACATGAGGGATGTGGCATTGACAAGGTCAATCCTGACATCCTGCAGCCTGTCATATACATCACACACTAGTCACAGCTATTCTGTAGTAGTAGATCTATATAAAAGACCACTAAGAAGTAGAACACATCAACACAGTTATATACAGGAGGTTAGTAGTAAATAACAAGTTAACTCAACACATACAAACAAAGCTAATTTAAATTAAATTAGCTGGCCAGTTCTTACCACATTGCCCATGTTTTCTTGGGCAGTCAGTCTACCTGTGGTAAGAGTAACATATGAAGCAGTGTGTGCAGCATGTAGAAAGAAACCTGAAAAGTGCTGACTGAGGACTATTCAGCTCCAGCTGCATGATTTGTGTTTCTAAGTAAAGGTAGTACAATGCAGCACACTGCTGCATGTGTTAGTCATTTAGCTGAGTGACTGTCCATAAAAACATGGGGAATGTGGCATTGACAAAGTCAATCCTGACATCCTGCAGCCTGTCATATTACATTAATTTTTACAGCTATAGCTGTAGTACAGAACACAGTAAGAAGTAGAACACCAGTTATAGTTAGAGTAACTAGTACAATACATAATACAAACAACTGAACTCAACACACACACAGCTAATTGAAATGAAAATAGCTGTCCAGTTCTTACCACATTGTCCTTTGTTTTCTTGGGCACTGGGCAGTCAGTCTAGCTGTGGTATGAGTAACATATGAAACAGTGTATGCATTGCATGCATGGAGAAACCTGAAAAGTGCTGAGTGTGCAGCAGCATGATGTTTGTTCTGTTTCTAAGTACAGTAAAGCTATTAAAATGCACACTGATGCATGTGTTAGTTATTTAGCTGAGTGACTGTCCACTGTCCAGGAAAACATGGGGGATGTGGCATTGACAAGGGCAATCCTTACATCCTGCAGCCTGTCATTCCATACATTTTTACAGCTCTAGCTGTAGTACAGAACACTTAGAACATTGGTAGTTAGAGTACAACTACAATACATAATACATTACAAATAAGTGAACTCAACACACACAACAGCAAATTGACATTAAATTAGTTGGACAGTTATTACCACAACACATTGTCCATTTTTTCTTGGCAAGTCAGTCTATCTGTGGTATGAGTAACATATGAAGAAGTGTACATGGATGGAGAAACTTGCAAAGTGCGTACTCTGCAGCACTGATTTGTGTTTCTAATTGCACATTAAAGGTAGTATTTAGTACAATGCACACTGCTTCATGTGTTAGTCATTTAGCTGAGTGACTACTATCCAGGAAAACATGAGGGATGTGGCATTAACAAGGTAAATTCTGCAACCTGTTTTTAACATCCATGCATCAACTAATAGCAGCAGCACTGCGGCATAGTACAGTAAGAGTACATTATTCCAGATTAAAACAGAGAATACAATATAAAAACATTGGAATTTGGAAGCTGGCCTGCCCTGGTTATCGCATTGGCCATCGATACAGTCAGAATACAGTCAGTGCACAAAGTGCATGTGCATTTTCACACAGGAGAGAAATGTGTATAACTAAGTATTTGAGCTCACAACATCATAATTTGTTTTTGTCATAGTGAGTGACACATTAAGTACAACTATAACATAGAGCTTGTAAAAGGTTAGAGAAAAATATAAAAACATACCTTTATTTCAAAATTTAAAAGAACAAGTGAATCCCAAACAGTGGGCAGGCAAAGACAGTGGCAGTCTGACGCATTTCACGCCCCCTTGTGGCGCTTCCTCATAGACTGATGTGAGTAGACAAAGCTAGACAATTTATACCCGCCTGTACAATTGTTTAACCCCTTCTATACATATAAAATTGAAGAAAACCAACTGGTGAATTAAAAACAATAATGCATTAAAATAAAGATCACAGTGGAAAGAGGATTTTTGACAGCAGATGTTAAAGCTGCTGTATATTGTAAATGCATATTAAAGAAAAAGTATCATTTAGCAAATAAGTGTTATATTAAAATACCAGTTAACAATGTCTAGGCAACACTTTATGTAAAATATCTTTATATGTACATATGTAACTATTATCAAAAATAGGGATGAAGTACAATTTAATTAAAAATATAGTACATATATTAGAACTAGATTTTGATCCCATAGGGTACATAGTAAGCATAAAATATATAATATTCCTGGTAGTGGAAATGAGGAAACAAACAAATAATTAAATAAATAATGCTCCTGTTTTAAATGAACATATCTCAGAATATGTATACAAAACGAACAACAATGCTGGAGATCATGCAGTATGGTGAGATACCATAACCCATTGCTATAGATGAAAAAAATAAAAAGTAAAAAGTAAAGGGGAGCATATAATGTCTGTATATCAGCAGGGGCGGACTGAGACCAACCAGGGCCCCCGGGCAAAAGTGTGGCAGGGCCCCCCACCCCCTCTTTTCTCCACCTATTTACCTACCTTCTCTGCCCCTCCTGCACCCTATTGCCCCCCATATCCTGTGCCCCTCCCACCTCATATGCCCCTCCCATCTCATATGCCCCTCCCCCCACCATGTTTTTAATTGCCATATAGAGACAATTTTTTTTCTTAAATATTTTTAATAAGGACTAAATATTGTAAATTAGCAAGTGCTTATGCCAAGAAAAAATAATAATCCCTATGCCTATATGCACTACAGTATGGAGCAGAAAGTAACGAGGGGCAGACAAGGGGGTAAAATCACTTGTTACTGGCGGCTAAAGAGGTCAAAATCATTCATTTGTATTTTGTATATTTCCTTTAAATAATAGATGCATGATCCTATAAGTATGCCTTTATACTAAATAAAGATAAAAATATCTCCATTTTAACTGAAACCAGGGCAGGTTTAGAGAAATCAATTTTAAAGGGAGAGTAAAGTCAAAAGTAAACTTTAAAGGAACATGAAACCCAAATTATTTTTTTTTTCATGATTTAGGTAGAACATTCAATTTTAAACAACTTTCCAGTTTACTTTTATTATCAAATTTGCTTCATTCTCTTGGTATAATTTGCTGAAAGAGCAGCAATGCACTACTGGTTTCTAACTGAACACAAGGGTGAGCCAATGACAATCGGTATATATATGCAGCCACCAATCAGCAGCTAGAACCTAGGTTCTTTGCTGCTCCTGAGATTTCCTAGAAAAAAAACTTTCAGCAATGGATAACAAGAGAAGGAAGTAAATTAAATAATAGAAGTAAATTGAAAAGTTGTTTAAAATGTTATGCTCTGTCTAAATCATGAATGTCTAATTATCACTTTACTGTCCCTTTAATGATTCAAATTGAACATACAATTTTAAACACCACTCATTACAATTTACTTCTATTATCTAAGTTGCTTAATTCACTTTCTATCATTTGTTGAAAAGCATACCTGGGTAGGTTAAGGAGCAGCAATGGACTACTGGGATTTAGCTGAAGATTGGTGGATGCACATATATGCCTCTTGTTATTGGCTCACCCAACATGCTCAGCTAGCTCCCAGTGGAACATTGCTGTTCCCCTCCTATAGCATCTCATGTAGAGATATACAATACTATAGAGATGTCTAACACCCGCCAAAACCTAGTAAATAAAAATTTAACACAATGTAGAGGTTCCCTTACACAACAGCCCCCTCCCCAGTTCCTTATATTCAGATATATATTATCATAGAGAGGTTCCCTCTGTCTCACACACACACACTGACCCCTTCCCAGTACCTTATATACAGATATATAACATTATAGAGAGGTTCCATCTGTCTCTCACACACACTGACCTCTCCCAGTTCCTTATATACAGATATATAATATTATAGAGGTTCCCTCTGTCTCACACACACACTGACCCCTCCCCAGTACCTTATATACAGATATATAATATTATAGAGAGGTTCTCTCTGTCTCACACACAGTAACTTATATACAGATATATAATATTATAGAGAGGTTCCCTCTGTCTCACACACACACTGACCCCTCCCCAGTACCTTATATACAGATATATAATATTATAGAGAGGTTCTCTCTGTCTCACACACAGTAACTTATATACAGATATATAATATTATAGAGAGGTTCCCTCTGTCTCACACACACACTGACCCCCTCCCCAGTACCTTATATACAGATATATAATATTATAGAGAGGTTCTCTCTGTCTCACACACAGTAACTTATATACAGATATATAATATTAGAGAGAGGTTCCCTCTGTCTCACACACACACTGACCCCTCCCCAGTACCTTATATACAGATATATAATATTATAGAGAGGTTCTCTCTGTCTCACACACAGTAACTTATATACAGATATATAATATTAGAGAGAGGTTCCCTCTGTCTCACACACACACACTGACCCCTCCCCAGTACCTTATATACAGATATATAATATTATAGAGAGGTTCTCTCTGTCTCACACATAGTATCTTATATACAGATATATAATATTATAGAGAGGTTCCCTCTGTCTCACACACACACTGACCCCTCCTCAGTACCTTATATACAGATATATTATATTATAAAGAGGTTCCCTCTGTTCTTATGCACACACTGACCCCTCCCAAGCACCTTTTGACAGATATATCATATTATAAAGAGGTTCCCTCTGTTACACACACAGCCCCCTCCCCAGTTCCTTATATACAGAAATATATTATAGAGGTTCCCTTTGTCACACACACACACACAGCCCCCTCCCCAGATCCTTACATACAGATATATAATGTAGAGGTCCCCTCTGTCACACACACAGCCATTTTCACAAATCCTTATATACATATATACTGTATATATTATAAAGCTTTCCTCTGTCACACACACAGTTCTCCTCCCCAGTTCCTTATATTCAGATATTTATTTATATATATATATATATATATATATATATATATATATATATATATATATATATATATATATATATATATATATATATATATATATATTGTAGAGGTTCCCTCTGTCACACACACACAGACCCTTCCCCAGATCCTTATATACAGATTTATATTATAGAGGCTCCCTTTGTCTCACACACAGACCACTCCCCAGTTCCTGATATACAGATTTATATTATAGAGGTTCCCTCTGTCATAAACACAGACCCCTCTCCATTTCCTTATATATAGATTTATATTATAGAGGTTTCCTCTGTCACACACACACACAGACCCCTCCCCAGATCCTTATATACAGATATTAATTATAGAGGTTCCCTCTGTCACACACACACACAGACCCCTTCCCAGATCCTTATATACAGATATTAATTATAGAGGTTCCCTCTGTCACACACACACAGACCCCTCCCCAGTTCCTGATATATCCATCTATGATCTATCACCTTCTGCCATTAATAGAAAACATAGTTGGTTCATTACCACTTTAGTTAACTATATTATGTTAATTATAAAACTTATCCTACTTAGATTTGTTTTTAAATGCTGAAAAAGTTAAGTGATGAAGTAACAATTTTAGTTAGAAAAAAAACAAAAAGCAAGGAATATTTCCACTTATTGGAGCTTTTTTTTTCCACCAAGACTAAAATAATATAATTAAAAGGTTGCCATGCAGCATGCATGCTACATATTTTCACAAGGAGAGTATGAACTTACACATCAAATACACTGTTTGCCATCTGGCCTTGGCCCTGGCCCCCCCTTCGGCAGCAGCCGGCTTCTTCACCACCCACACTATCTATTACCGGTCCACCTTCCAATATCAAATACAACACTGCTTGCTTGCAAGTTGCAATGCCATCTGGCCCCCCTCCAGCAGCTGCCGGCTCCTTCACCACCACAGCCACTAGTATTATCTATTACCGGTCAGACTCCAGGATCAAATACACAGTCACTGGCTGCTTGCTTGCAAGTTGCAATGCCATCTAGCCCGCCCCTGGCCCCCCTCCGGCAGCAGCCGACCCGGCTCCTTCACAATCACTTACCGTTCCGTAACCTGCTTGGTCGTCTTTGTGGCCTCAGTCCTCCTTAGCAGCTTGGCTCCTTCACTGTCTGTAAATCACGTGGGGCCACGTCTGTCTGCTGCAGCTGCCGCCTAAGCCTCTGATATGCACTTAAAATTGTGTGCGCAGGCGTGTGGAGGCGGAGCTGAGCAGCGGCAGCCAGACAGAGCCAGGGCAGCTGGGCAGGCATTAATAATATGTGGACCGGATTCCGTATACACACCGGCCGGTCCACATATTGCAGGGTAGGCTTACTTGTTACACCAGTTCGGCTCCTCCACGCTGCTCCCCTCCAGTCTTTCTTTCCTACCTACTTGTGTCACCGTGTAACGTTAATTAAGGCTAACTGGCTCCTGCTTGAGCTAAGTAAGCTCCTTCACATAACAAGGCACAAGTCACGTCTCCTCCACGGTCCACCATCGCACCATAAACCCCCCCCCCACCTCGCAAAAAAAAAAATTCATGGCAAAAAATATTTATATTAATAAAAAAAAAAATAATAGGAAAAAAAAATGCAGCATCAGTATTATGCATAGGGCCCCTTTAAGAAGCCGGGCCCTCGGGCCATGGCCGATTTGCCCGACTTGTCAGTCCGCCCCTGTATATCAGGTAAGATAAATCACAAGGAACCTAATTGTCTATAAAATAGCTAATGTCAAACTCCTTATTCATACCTGATGGTGACCTAGTTTTTAATTTTAGAATCCAAAATAGTTCCTTCCTATTTAGGATCTTACTTAGGTCACCACCTCTTGTGGGCGTACGTGCCAAGTCTATTACCTGAATGGAAAGATTAGCTTTATTAGAAAAATGTATACCATTAAAGTGATTGGCCACTGCTGATGCTTTGACGTAATTTTTAGTGTCTCTAATGTGTTCCCCTACTCTGGTTCTGAGCTCTCTAGAGGTTTGTCCGATGTACTGGCATTTGCAAAAATTGCAAGTAAGCAGGTATACCACCCATTGGGTACCACAATTTGCATAAAAAGAGATATCAAATTTTTGATTTGTTGTACTTGAGAAAAAAAGAGTTGCCTCTTAATATTTTAGTACAGGTATAGCAGTTTTTACTGCCACATTGGAAATTGCCCACATGTTTTAACCAAGTAACTTCTTGGGAGGGAACATGTTTATGTACCATACTGGGTGATAATGATTGGGCCAGGGTTCTAGGTTTTCTCGGAACAAACTTGCAACTTTTGGTAAGTGATCTTAAAGTCTCATCTCCAAATAATAGATGAAGATGTTTTTTTATGATCTTAACAATAGAGTCATATTGAGCAGTATACTCAGTAGTGAAAACAACAGAATCTCTAAAATTGGTATCATTTTGCCTTTTAGTGGAGTGATTGGTATGGTTAACATGGGATCTTTTAACAAGCTCTCTGCATTTGGTGAGGGAGTTTTTATTATAACCCCTATTAGCCAGTCTATTTTCCAATTCGGTTGCTTGTTCATCATACACTGTATCAGAGTTTGTGTTCCTATGTAGTCGGATAAATTGTCCTTTAGGTATTGCCTGAATGAGATGTTTAGGGTGTTGGGACTTGGCGTGTTGGATGGTGTTGCCAGCCGTAGGTTTTCTGTATGTTTTTGTGCTAATGCAGTTGTTTTTACCTGCTAATTTTAGGTCTAAAAAATCTATTTGAGAGTCATGGTAGGTGCAAAATAACTCAAGAACCCATGGAAAGAGGAATCATTTAAGGATTTATTCATTATAAAAATCAGGTCATCTATGTACCGTGAATAAAAAATTATGTCCTCACACCACGGATTCGAGGGATCATAAATGTACATCAATTCCCATCTGGCTACAAACAGATTGGCAAACGAGGGGGCATATTTTGCCCCCATCGCCGTCCCACATAACTGCTGAAAAAACTTCTGGTCAAACATGAAAAAGTTATGAGATAATAAATACCTCAGAACATCGCCAACATAAATTCTTGTGGCATCATCAAATTTAATTTCTTTGGCCAGAAATGATTTAACAATTAAGACCCCCATAGATTGGGGAATACAGGTGTATAAGGAAGAAATGTCCACCACTATCCATGTGTACTGATCCTTCCACTCTATTTGGGACAATTTTCAAAGTAAATGTGAGCTATCCTCCAGGTAGCTCAACTGTCCCCTAGCAATGGGTTTAAGATGGCATCAATCCATGCTCCCAAGGGTTCGCAAAGGGAACCAATGCCAGAGGCTATTGGTCTACCTGGAGGATGCTCAATATCTTTATGTACTTTTGGTACATGGTAAAAAATTGGCGTAACTGGATTTGTAGGAATCAGGGTGTTTAGATCGTCACAAGTCAAAAATGCCCAAAGCAATACCTTCCTGAACCAATTTAATAAGCTCTTTTTTGAAAATATGAGAGGGATTAGATGATAACTTACGATATATTATATCATTATTAAGCTGTCTAAACGCCTCTTCAAAATAGTAACTCTTGTCCATGACAACAATGCTGCCGCCCTTGTCTGCATTTTTATGACAATATCATAGTCATATTGTTCTCCACTGCATTCCTCTCTTGAGAAAACTTTGACAAAAAAGGCCATGGTAATCAAAGATATCACAAATTGCCATAGTGTTAGTATCACTGGTATTGTTAGTGGATACCTCATCCAATGTGTCAGAATCTATGCCTGCCATGTTAGGGAGTCACAAACTAACCAAACAACAAATCACAGATAGCAGAGTAGAGCATGCACCTTAAAACTTCTATGTAATATATAGTGATTTTACACAGATATATATGCAAACACATGCAAACTTCTGTAGCAGTTAATCCATAAGAGATTAACTTCTACAAATAATGATGAACTTGAACACCCAGCTAATGCTGAACTGGTGAACACTGCTAATATCAATGTATCCTCAACTATATCTTTTTCTGATGCGTGTACTCTAGCCACTTTAAATGAATTACATAATGAAACATCTGATGCTTTGACTCAACAACCCGTTAAACCAACTAAGGGTAAATCTGAATTTTATCCAGTCCAATATAGATGAGCAATTTTGAATGCTTATCAAAAAGCTGTCCAGGATGACATCCTCATTTTGGAAACTGAGACTGACAACAATGCTGTCGCCAGCAAGAAAAAGAAGGGTGGTGTGAGTGCTAGTCAAATGGTTAATGCTTAAATCCCTTGTGTTGTCTGAAAAATCTCAAATTTCGGACTGTTGGTAGAAGAATAAAGATAGATGTGGGATAAGCGCTCTAAAGATAGAGCTAACCAACAGATAATTTAGATTATACAATGAAATAACTGGAGAAACAAAATGTTACTAAGAACAAAGTATTTTTATATATAATAAATTTATATAGCGGTTTAGGCAAATATCGTGTTAACACATACACAATTTACTAAGGATGCCGGCATCTAAAAACAATAATAAAATATCATAAATGTATTAAAAAATGCATTAAAAACAAAGGTAATCGGCCGATACTAGAATTCTAAATAATATAAGATAGACAGTAGAAATATATCTATCTATAAACTTGTTAAGGCAGATAACTTTGTCACAATAATCTTAACTCTATGTATATTACCAGTACTTAGATTAGACAGTTAGTATGTCAAGGCACAGTACATGAAGAAAGCGTCTAATTTGTTAGCCGTTAGGAGTGACTGTGGGTGATGAGACGTGAAATTGAACGTCACGTCACCTGACTAGTAGTTTTCCTCCAATCCCTGGATTCAATGGTTATTTGAAAACATATATTTCTTTGAAAAAATATATATGTATATATATGTCCCAGTTGAGGAATATACAATTGTATCAAAGTGTGATTAGATTATAGCAGTTAGTAACAATACTTGCAAGTGTCCGATATCCAATAATCTTTTCCAAATTGTAGCGAGTTGTTGTATCCACGGCTTTAGATTATGTGAAATGTTGATCTGTTCTTTTTCATCCGTTCTTTTTCATCCGTTTTTTATCTGTTTTTTCAGTGAAGCTCCTAAGCACTTAGTTGTTATCCGTACTGTAGTTTTGATTAAGGCTATGATGGGAGCGAGATGGAACAAGAGGGCACACAGGAATTACTCATACATCCATCTCAGTGTTTTAGTCAAGGGGATGGAAATGAACCTGATTATAGTGCTAGTGAAACAGTTCAGCATATGAATAGCTTTAGGTTAGGTTTAAGTAGTTACACACAGGAATTATTCATATGTCTTCTCTCTATATATATCATAGAGATAGAGATGAACGGTATAATTATATATAAAAAATTGTTCTCTTTTATATCGGTTTTTTGGCAATATCGATATTACAGCTTTTTAGTGTAAACTTCCTGTATGGATATTTGTAAAAAATTTATTCTGTTTATTTCCATAATTCTTATTAAAGCCTTTGTGAAAATATGGAAAATCCAAAAAAAAAAAAAATCCTAATACCAATTTATTGTACCCTATTTTATCTATGTATTTAACTTTTTACAAATCTTATTTAAGGATTCTCAAGGCATTCACCCTGAAAGTACACAAATGGGTTAATTTAGACCATCCCCTAAACACACACCTGTCATTAATTGTGTATTCCCTATAAAAGGCAGTAACTCCACTCAGTAAGCATCTTGATAAAGGCAGCTAACACTGCCGAAACGCGTAGATTTGCTTACTTTTGTTCTCTGATACTTTTATTATCCACAGTGTTACAACTCACAGGTTCATCTCTATCTCTATGATATATATAGAGAGAAGACATATGAATAATTCCTGTGTGTAACTACTTAAACCTAACCTAACCTGTGTGCCCTCTTGTTCCATCTCGCTCCCATCATAGCCTTAATCAAAACTACAGTACGGATAACAACTAAGTGCTTAGGAGCTTCACTGAAAAAACAGATAAAAAACGGATGAAAAAGAACGGATGAAAAAGAACAGATCAACATTTCACATAATCTAAAGCCGTGGATACAACAACTCGCTACAATTTGGAAAAGATTATTGGATATCGGACACTTGCAAGTATTGTTACTAACTGCTATAATCTAATCACACTTTGATACAATTGTATATTCCTCAACTGGGACATATATATACATATATATTTTTTCAAAGAAATATATGTTTTCAAATAACCATTGAATCCAGGGATTGGAGGAAAACTACTAGTCAGGTGACGTGACGTTCAATTTCACGTCTCATCACCCACAGTCACTCCTAACGGCTAACAAATTAGACGCTTTCTTCATGTACTGTGCCTTGACATACTAACTGTCTAATCTAAGTACTGGTAATATACATAGAGTTAAGATTATTGTGACAAAGTTATCTGCCTTAACAAGTTTATAGATAGATATATTTCTACTGTCTATCTTATATTATTTAGAATTCTAGTATCGGCCGATTACCTTTGTTTTTAATGCATTTTTTAATACATTTATGATATTTTATTATTGTTTTTAGATGCCGGCATCCTTAGTAAATTGTGTATGTGTTAACACGATATTTGCCTAAACCGCTATATAAATTTATTATATATAAAAATACTTTGTTCTTAGTAACATTTTGTTTCTCCAGTTATTTCATTGTATAATCTAAATTATCTGTTGGTTAGCTCTATCTTTAGAGCGCTTATCCCACATCTATCTTTATTCTTCTACCAACAATGCTGTCGCCCCCAATCTTACCTATAAGGAACGTATGGCTGTTAAGTCTTTGAAAAATGACTATGATATTGTCATAAAAAATGCAGTCAAGGGCGGCAGCATTGTTGTCATGGACAAGAGTTACAATTTTGAAGAGGCGTTTAGACAGCTTAATAATGATATAATATATCATAAGTTATCATCTAATCCCTGTCATATTTTCAAAAAAGAGCTTATTAAATTGGTTCAGGAAGGTATTGCTTTGGGCATTTTTGACTTGTGACGATCTAAACACCCTGATTCCTACAAATCCAATTACAACCCATTGCCAGGGGACAGTTGAGCTACCTAGAGGATAGCTCACATTTACTTAGAAAATTGGCCCAAATAGAGTGGAAGGATCAGTACACATGGATAGTGGTGGACATTTCGTCCTTATACACCTGTATTCCCCAATCTATGGGGGTCTTAATTGTTGAATCATTTCTGGCCAAAGAAATGAAATTTGATGATGCCACAAGAATTTATGTTGGTGATGTTCTGAGGTATTTATTATCTCATAACTTTTTCATGTTTGACCAGAAGTTTTTTCAGCAGTTATGTGGGACGGCGATGGGGGCAAAATATGCCCCCTCATTTGCCAATCTGTTTGTAGCCAGATGGGAATTGATGTACATTTATGATCCCTCGAATCCGTGGTGTGAGGACATAATTTTTTATTCACGGTACATAGATGACCTGATTTTTATAATGAATAAATCCTTAAATGATTCCTCTTTCCATGGGTTCTTGAGTTATTTTGCACCTACCATGACTCTCAAATAGATTTTTTAGACCTAAAATTAGCAGGTAAAAACAACTGCATTAGCACAAAAACATACAGAAAACCTACGGCTGGCAACACCATCCTACACGCCAAGTCCCAACACCCTAAACATCTCATTCAGGCAATACCTAAAGGACAATTTATCCGACTGCGTAGGAACACAAACTCTGATACAGTGTATGATGAACAAGCAACAGAATTGGAAAATAGACTGGCTAATAGGGGTTATAATAAAAACTCCCTCACCAAATGCAGAGAGCTTGTTAAAAGATCCCATGTTAACCATACCAATCACTCAACTAAAAGGCAAAATGATACCAATTTTAGTGATTCTGTTGTTTTCACCACTGAGTATACTGCTCAATATGACTCTATGGTTAAGATCGTAAAAAAAATCTTCATCTATTATCTGGAGATGAGACTTTAAGATCACTTACCAAAAGTTGCAAGTTTGTTCCGAGAAAACCTAGAACCCTGGCCCAATCATTATCACCCAGTATGGTACATAAACATGTTCCCTCCCAAGAAGTTACTTGGTTAAAACATGTGGGCAATTTCCAATGTGGCAGTAAAAACTGCCATACCTGTACTAAAATATTAAGAGGCAACTCTTTTTTCTCAAGTACAACAAATCAAAAATTTGATATCTCTTTTTATGCAAATTGTGGTACCCAATGGGTGGTATACCTGCTTACTTGCAATTTTTGCAAATGCCAGTACGTCAGACAAACCTCTAGAGAGCTCAGAACCAGAGTAGGGGAACACATTAGAGACACTAAAAATTACGTCAAAGCATCAGCAGTGGCCAATCACTTTAATGGTATACATTTTTCTAATAAAGCTAATCTTTCCGTTCAGGTAATAGACTTAGCTCTTTCCACTGTGATCTTTATTTTAATGCATTATTGTTTTTAATTCACCAATTGGTTTTCTTCAATTTTATATGTATAGAAGGGGTTAAACAATTGTACAGGCGGGTATAAATTGTCTAGCTTTGTCTACTCACATCAGTCTACGAGGAAGTACCACAAGGGGGCGTGAAACGCGTCAGACTGCCACTGTCTTTGCCTGCCCACTGTTTGGGATTCACTTGTTTTTTTAAATTTTGAAATAAAGGTATGTTTTTATATTTTTCTCTAACCTAGTAGTGCCTGCTCTTTTTTGTCCGTTAATATGTATTACGGCCTGATCAGCCGTCCCGCTATGGCACTCCAAATCCTTACATAGCAGAGTTTCAAATATAACCTTTTTTGCATGCACGGACCGTTGGTTTTGTCCGTGTTCCGGATACCCCCTCTCACTGTTGTACTTGTAAAAGCAGGGCCCATGAAGGAATTCTAATGATTTTTTGTAATAGTAAATAATTTAGTAATATATGTAATAACAAGAGAATAACATAAATAAAATATATTATAACATTTAAAAATTGCATGTTTTTTTAGACTTTAGATAGGTTAGGTGGTTTTTGGATACAAAAAACAACATCTGACTAGGACAGTACAGCTACAGTAGTACTGTAGTACCATTTTTTATTTTAAGCATTACTAGTGTTATTAGTGGGTTAGGTTTCTGGCTAAAAAAACAACATATGTACCATTTCTTGCTTCAAGCATGAACGTTGACAGGTCACCACATTTCCTCCTGTGCTAAACACCCTCTCTGATGGTGAACTAGTAGCAGGAACACAAAGATATTTTTGTGCTAGCTTGCTCAATTTTGGAAAGTTAATCTGATGTAGTTTCTACCATTGCAAAGGATTTTTCTCACTATCAATCAAGGGAGAAAGCAGGTAGCTGTTGAGCTCTGATGCTATGCTTCTTAAAGTTGCAGAGATGGCGCAGCGGACTCAGTCTTGATAAAACTTCTTAAAGACTTTCTTGATTTCTTTGCAGGAGCAGGACCGTCTGCTGCAGGTGCTTGCACTGTTTCTTCTTCTACATCTATAACTTTGCATGGTGGACTGCCGATTGCTTGACTTGCCTTCTGCGCAACTTGCTGCTCGTGCTCAGACACAATGGCCATATCAGATATCACCCTGGCCTTGATGCTTGTAATTTTATCCACATTTATGTAGGTTGTCTTGAATCGTGGATCAAGGAATGATGCCATATCTATCAGATCTTGAGTATCTTCATCTTCATAATTTCTATTCATATATTCAAGAATTTTGGATTTCAGTGTCTTGGTAAGGTCAGAATCATCTTCCTCCAGAGTCAGTATCTTTGTGTTTAATAGATGCAGAACTGGTTTAACATATGATACACTGACGTAGTTTTCTCCAGAAAGGGCATCAGTAAAATCTTTAACTTGCCCCAGTGCCTTACTCACTGATTCAAGAACATCAGTGTCCTGCCATTATGGAACCAGATGTCTGTTTTTTTCTGTCTGTAGAGAGAACCTGAGTCAATGCTCTCTGTTGCTCTAAAACTCTCTCTATCATCTTTTGTCTTGAGCTCCACCTTGTTGGGCACTCTGTTATAAGCGAATGTTTTGGCAGTTGAAGTTCTTCCTGGGCTTGAGTTAATACCACCTTATTTTTCCAGCTGTGTGAGAAATGGCAAACAATTTTCTCGCATAAGCCTGTGGCTCTAGAAATGCGAGGCTCATCTTTCACTGCATTTTCAATTGCAAGATGCAACCTGTGCCCAAAACACTGTAGTCTTCTCCATTTATTCAGAGCAACAGCATTGACGATGTTTGTGCCATTGTCTGTGGTGATTGATACTTGTTGATCCTCACAGAGTCCCCATGAGGCCAAAGCTTCTCTCAAACCTTGTGCTACATTCTCTCCAGTGTGGTAAGAAGGAAAGTATGTTTGCAAACATACGGCTAGATTTGGAGTTTTGTCGGTAACGACCCGAAAAACTAACGCCGGCTTTTTGCTGGCCGCACCATAAAAATAACTCTGGTATTGAGAGTCCACATAAAGGCTGCGTTAGGCTCCAAAAAAGGAGCGTAGAGCATTTTTAACGCAGCTTCAACTCTCGATACCAGAGTTGCTTACGCAAGCGGCCAGCCTCAAAAACGTGCTCGTGCACGATTCCACCATAGGAAACAATGAAGCTGTTTGAGCTGAAAAAAAAACAAACACCTGCAAAAAAGCCGCGTTCAGCTACTAACGCAGCCCCATTGTTTGCTATGCGGAAACACTTCCTACGTCTGCACCTAACACCCTAACATGTACCCCGAGTCTAAACACCCCTAACCTTACACTTATTAACCCCTAATCTGCCGCCCCCGCTATCGCTGACCCCTGCATATTATTATTAACCCCTAATCTGCCGCTCCGTAAACCGCCGCTACTTACATTATCCCTATGTCCCCCTAATCTGCTGCCCCTAACACCGCCGACCCCTATATTATATTTATTAACCCCTAATCTGCCCCCCACAACGTCGCCTCCACCTGCCTACACTTATTAACCCCTAATCTGCCGACCGGACCTGAGAGCTACTATAATAAAGTTATTAACCCCTAATCCGCCTCACTAACCCTATAATAAATAGTATTAACCCCTAATATGCCCTCCCTAACATCGCCGACACCTAACTTCAATTATTAACCCCTAATCTGCCGACTGGAGCTCACCGCTATTCTAATAAATGTATTAACCCCTAAAGCTAAGTCTAACCCTAACACTAACACCCCCCTAAGTTAAATATAATTTACATCTAACGAAATTAATTAACTCTTATTAAATAAATTATTCCTATTTAAAGATAAATACTTACCTGTAAAATAAATTCTAATATAGCTACAATATAAATTATAATTATATTATAGCTATTTTAGGATTTATATTTATTTTACAAGTAACTTTGTATTTATTTTAACCAGGTACAATAGCTATTAAATAGTTAAGAACTATTTAATAGCTAAAATAGTTAAAATAATTACAAAATTACCTGTAAAATAAATCCTAACCTAAGTTAGAATTAAAACTAACACTACACTATCAATAAATTAATTAAATAAACTACCTACAATTACCTACAATTTTTTTTTTTTTTAGTAATTTTTCTTTTATTGAAAGTAAAAAAACAAAAAAGACAAAAACAAATCTCTAATAAAAATATGCCATACAAGGCAAAATGACAGGTTTGATAAAGATACAAATATATATACATTATATAAGAAAAAAAAAAAAAAAGTTAATGTCATACACACAATATTGACATACATTGACCGTTTATATCATTACACCAATGAGCTAAGCCCAGTAGCCCATGTCTTTCAGACGTCTTTAAATAAAAAAACTATACTTAATATTACAATAATAAAAGACGACTAGACATGGTATCATAGCTCAAATAGTGTAGACTAACTCAAACAATAATAACCAATAGGGCACAAATGAGGTTTATAATACATAATATCATCTAAGCTTAATACACTTAAGCCATAAGGACCCAAAAAGTAAATAACTTAACAGTCTAGAGCTCATCATTTTAACTTGCTGGGACTGAAAAAAAGAAAAATAATTTTTTACCACTTACTTAATTTAGTTTCCCTAAAAAAAGAAAAAGGAAAGAAAAAATAAATTAAGTTCCTCCTCTCTCCCCAGCCCCCCCCCTCCCCTCGCCCCCTCCCCCCTCAATCAGTGTTAAAGCCATCATTATGAATGATCGTTTATCTTGGTTCATAGCGCTCCTATTCCCTGTCACTGGAAATCCATGAAGCCGGAAAATCACCATGCAGTACAAAATCTGCGAAACTATCTGAACTTAAAAAAGGGAATAAGATACGTTTTTGGATGGATAAGGTATAGGACTTAATTATGGGTAACCAGTCAAAAATGAATTTTTTTATTTTTTTTTCATTAGAGGATTTAAGGTGAAAAGATTCAAAAATTATTTGATTCTGTATCTCTTGCGTAACCATAGCGAAGGAGGGTACATACTTTGATTTCCAATTTTTTGTGATGAGATGTCTAATAGACATAATAATGGATACTAAAGTTTTTAATCTCAGAAGAGAATCATTGACATGGAAATTTAAGAAAATGATATTTTCTGAGTTAAATGAGACTACAGTAGCATAGTGTTTTTTTAACCAGAAGGCAAGTTTATTCCATAATTGTTTTAATTTTGGGCAATAGTAAAACATGTGTAAAAGGTCTGCCTTGAAATATGTACATCGAGGGCATTTAGCGGATTGTGAGCTATACATTTTTGCCAGCCTAGCAGGTGTTATATATGACCTATTTATGATTTTAAAATGAGACTCTTTCCAGCTGGATGGAATTCGACATTTGTTTACTAAAGTACAACTATCCTTTAATTCTCCGTCTTCCAAGTTTGGACAATCTTGTGACCATGAAGCAGAGATATCATTAAGACTGAGTAGATTCTGTTTGTTGAGCATAATGTCATACATAAGAGAGATTGAAGTTGATCCCGTTTTGTATTTTAAAATACATTTTTTAATATCGGACCACGCTAGGCACCGACCCAGCTCCCAATTATGTCTATTGAGGTAGTGTCTTATCTGAAAATAAGCAAACATATCTTGTCTGGAGAGATCAAATTGCGTGACAAGAGACTCAAATGAACATATATAGCCATCCTCATGAAAAATTTGATATATATTAATAAGTCCTTTATCCATCCAATTCTTGAAAGTTGCCTGAGAATAACCAGGAGAGAAATCGACCACTCCAATTATTGGGAGTAATTCGGAAAAAGAGTAATCAACACCAGTAATAGAGCAAAATTTCTGCCAAGCTCTAATAATGTTATTTATAGTTATCAATCCCTTGATATTATAGGGTAACTCCTTTACTGGGCAGTGCAAACTAGCTTTAATAGAGAAGGGAGTTATCATATAATTTTCCATTATCGAGCATGAAAAAATATTTGTGTCCGCTAACCAGTCTATGGCGATTTTAGCTAAGCAGGCGATATTGTAATATTGTATATTTGGCAACGCTAGTCCCGTGGAATCACGTGAGTTCATTAGTTTTTTAAGTGCAATACGTGGTTTCTTATTTTTCCAAATAAATCTAGAGAAGAAAGAATATAATTTATGTTGATCTATCGCAGGAATCAGTAAGGGTAGGTTCTGAAGCGGATATAATAATCGAGGAAATACGATTGTCTTAACAAGGCTAACGCGCGCCGAAATCGACAAAGGAAGAGAGGTCCAATTTTCTAGATCAGTTTTAATCTTCCTCATCAAGGGAGGAAAATTCAACTGATACCAGCAATTGGGATTGGGATGAATATAAATACCTAAATATTTAAGTGTTTCTGATGTTTGGAACGGGAAGTTAAACTTGGCACGGCTATCCTTTTTAATCCACATTAGTTCACTTTTTTTTGAGTTGATTTTATAACCTGAAAATGAACTAAAAGTGCTTAGGCAATTTAAGAGAGCAGGAATTTCTTGTACAGGATCTCCTAAAAATATCAGTAGGTCATCTGCATAGATTAGAAGTTTTAAAACTTGTGGGCCAATTCTGATACCACTAATAACGTCTCTAAGCCAAATTGCTAATGGTTCGAGAGCTATATTGAAAAGAAATGGCGAGAGAGGGCAGCCTTGCCTAGTACCTCTACCTAATGTCAGCGCAGAAGAGACATTAGAGTTAACTAAAAGATATGAAATTGGATTTCTATAGATATTATGTATGAATCGGGTAAATTGATTTCTAAAGCCAAATTGTTCAAGCGCTCTAAATAGGTGATTCCAAGCGATTGCGTCAAACGCTTTTTCGGCGTCGAGGCTAACTAGGGCTTTGTCTTGTTTAACTTGTGTGAGTTGTGTTGGATCAGTATTATATAAGTAATCTATACATGTAAGTACTTTGCGGATACTTTTTGAGGAGTTCCTAGAACTCATAAAGCCTGTTTGGTCGGGATGTATTATTTTATCGAAAGAAATAGAGAGCCTGGAAGCTATGATTGACGTTAATATTTTGTAATCTGTATTGAGAACAGATATAGGTCTGTAAGATGCAGGGTCTTCCGGGTCTTTATCTTTTTTAAGGATTAAGGAAATATTTGCAGCAGTAAAATATTTTGAAATTGGTTGATCATTAGTAAAATAATTATTAAAAAGTTTTTCCAGAGACTCTACTACTTCCTCCGACAAAATTTTGAAAAATTCAGCTGGAATGCCATCGGGACCCGCTGCCTTGTTTAATTTAGACTTGGTTATAGCATTTCTAATTTCCTCTTGGGTTATAGGGGCATTTAATATTGTTATATCTGTGTCTAACATTTTCGGAAGATTAATCCTGGACCAAAACCTATCTTCTTGGATTGTATCTGGTTCTATTCCAGCATATAATTGTTGATAGTAAGTATGGAAAAAATTAACAATTTTATTCGGGTCCACGTATCTTTGAGTACCTGACTTTATAGCCAGAATATAATTTTTCTTTTTCCTATTTCTGGTTAATTTGGCTAGGAATTTAGCGGAACAGCCATGAAAGCCTTTAAAAAGAAGATTATTTCTAGTTTCAACCTCTTGAATTTTTTGCTTTATTACAATATCCCTTTCCTGCCTAGCTTCAATATATTTCTTCCAATTTTGGTCATTACGTAGATTATTATACCTTTCATAGGCAATTTTGATTCGATTTACTAATAGTGTCTCTTGTGCAGCCGCTTTCTTTTTTATGGTACTCAAATAAGCCTTTATCTCACCTCTTATGACTGCTTTAGCCGTTTCCCAAAAAGTCTCTATTTTATTAATATAGGTTATGTTGTTTTCACAGTATTCTCTCCAAGTTTGTCTCAGCCAGATCTTAAATCTGGGATTATTGTACAAATATTTAGGAAAATAGAACGTGAGATTATTACTCTTATGTTGACTTAGAGAGGGAAACAGGATCGATATGCTAGCATGGTCCGATATGACAATATCATGTATCTGGGGGGTTGACCTAAATATAGATAGAGATTCGGATAATAAAATATAATCGATTCTCGAAAATGTCCTATACGTTTTGGATTCACAAGTAAATTTCCGAGAGTCGGGATTTTTAATTCTCCAAATATCGACAAGTTTCATCTTATCGCAAAAAGATCTGAAATATTTAGCTTGCCGATCATATTCTTGTTTATTTCTAGTGTCAAATCTATCGAAATCAGTAGATAAAGACATATTAAAATCACCCCCGACTATAACATTTTGGTTAATATGAGGAAATAGTTTAGACTGGATTAATTTCCAGAATTTGGATGAATATTTGTTAGGAGCATATATATTGCATAAAAATATTCTGGCCTCATGGATTTGAATTTGTACTAAGAGAAATCTAGCTTCTGGGTCCCTTTCTATACTCAAAATCTTATAGGTCAAATTTTTATTAATTAAAATTGCAACTCCATTTTTTCTAGAGGCACATGGGGTTGCTATGACTTCCCCAACCCATTTAGACTGAAGTTTAGATATTTCAACATCTTTAAGGTGGGTTTCTTGTAGGAAAACAATTGAGGGGTTTAATTTCCCCAGTCTTTGAATAACTATCTTACGTTTTATTGCTGAGGTTATTCCTCCTACATTCCAGGAAAGGAGCTTAAATTCCTCAACTAAGTTAAATCCTGTAGTGGCCATCAGCTAAGATTGGAATACTCAAATTCACAAATATATCTACCAATAGCTGGAGGCAATAGGGTGGGGGGGGAGAGGGGGAGAGAGAGAGAGAGGAAAAGAAGGAGAAAAAAAAAATAAAAAAAAAAATAAAAAAAAAATAAAAAATAAAAAAAAAATAAAAAAAAAAAATAGAACAAATAAGATACTGAACTTAAAATTAACATTAGGAGCCATCTGAGAGATATTTCTGCGCTTCTTCTACAGAACCAAGAGATATCCTGTTACCTTCCTTCAAAATTATAATCCTTGCAGGATATACCATCCGTGCATTTTCTCCTTTATTAATCAATTGGGTACAGAAGGGGGCCATACTTTTTCTCTTGAGAGCAGTTTCATTAGAGAAATCCTGAAATAACAGAATCTTCTTGCTTGCTATAGTGAATGTTTCTAATTTTTTAAATAATTTAAGGATTTGAATTTTATCCTGAAATCTAAGGGTTTTAAAAATACAGATTCTATTTCTAGGTGATCCATCTTGGTTGACTCTTCTAGGGCCTATTCGATGGGCTCTTTCTATTGACAGGGGGAGAAGGTGGGGGGGGAATCCTAAAGCTTGAGGGAGGACTGTTGAGGAAAAATGCAACAGGTCCTCAAATTCTGGGGTATCGGGTAAGCCGACAATTCTAATATTGTTACGCCTGGAGCGATCTTCTAGATCCTCCAGGCGATTTTGTAAACTACAGATTTTGTCACCTTGTTTTTGTAATATATTTTCTTGTGTGTTTACCAGATCTTCTAAGTCTGAAATTCTGGTTTCAGCCTCTGTAATTCTAGAAGCGAACTGTTTCACTTCTGAGGAGATTACCTCGAGCCTAGATGTAATATTTGATAGGTCTTTTTTGATAACATCAAATTGGGGTATAAACAATTGACTCAGTTGTGTTATTAGTAATTGTGTATCAAAAGGGTTTGTCTGGGTTTCTAGAGAGGAGTCTGAGCTAACCTCCGTTAGTTTATTTTTTTTGTCCTTAGTTTTGGCAGGCATTATGGGTGAATTGTGTTTCACCTGGGTGACAAATTTTTCCATTAAGTACGTGATTCTTAGTGTTATTGTGTCTAAAAATTAATAAGATAACGTGTGATACCCTGAATAGGGGGGGTGAGATCAAAAAGTATTTAAACCATAAAGGAAAAAAAAGAAAAAAATAATTTTGTGTGTCTAGACCAAAAAAAAGAATATGTTAAGTGTATTTCCTTCCCCCTTTTTTTTTTTTTTTTTTTTTTTTTTTTTTTTTTTCAAATAGTGAGGTGTTTTTTAAAGCCTGCAAGAGTTGGGTAACAACATACAACGGGGGAGCAACAGATTTTGCTAAGTCACCTCAATAGCTTCTAGACTAACAACTCTGGACTTCTAAGTGGCAATGGGAGAATATGCAGATAATATAGGTAATAATGTGGTGATACTGCTTATATTGTGACAAATATGTGTATGTTCAATTTCGAGACCACAATATATCTTATACCTTTGAGAAAACCTTTATCTGTCAATTAATAACAGATTCTGTAGTATGTATATCAGAAATATCTTAATTAACCTTATAGGTCAGGGGATAAATCATAGATAGATGAAAATCAGAGAAAACACACGAACCAATACCCCAGTATACAAGACCCGGACAGCAGCTGTTAACACTCCCAATTACAAACTTATTAATATTATTAGTTTCTATCCCAAGATTTACTAAGTACCTCAAATAGGAACAGTGCAAACGGTTTAACATCTGTACATCACCTCTATTGTATTATGAGCATTATGAGCATTTTCTATGAAAACGATAAGATTATAAACATGATTTTATATGATTTTTTGCCTTCAAGTATCTAACAAAAAAAAAAAAAAAAAAAAAAGAAATAAGATAAAAAATGCAGCAGGAAAAAAAAAAGAAAAGAAAAACAAAGAAATCATTGAAGATAGCAACCCAATATTCAGTGAAAAAGTGAACTAGAGTCAATTCAGTTTAAGCTGAAAATGTCAGAAAAACAAAGTCTTAATAAAGGCCAGAATGGCTCAGATACTTGCGTAGACCAAGATAGAACAGGTACTTCTTCTTTTGTAGTAAGGATAAGTAAGGTCCAACTAATAATGTCATGCCAGAAGAGGTGAGCGGCACTCCTGCACCGCCAGCCGATTGAAGCGTAGGAATGTAGGCACTAACTCATGAAAGGTAAGAGGAGCCGGGCCAGGCCGGCAAATTATAGCTTTCCTTGACGAGATGTCTCCCTGCCCGGTGACTCTCTTTGATCCGGCCCCAGATCAGACGGGGGGGAGATTTAACGGGCTTAGGATAGAAAACTGGTATCCGGAATTTCTTCTTATGTGCCGTGAGCTAGATACGAGGTAATAGAATTACCACTTCCCAGCGGAAAAATAAGGAGAGCCGGTCCAGGGCAGCAGGTTATAACTTTTCCTTATCGGAATGACTCCCTGTCCGGTACCTCTCTTTAATCCAACTACACCTCCGACCAGAGAAAGATTTATCCGACTTGGAGTAGGCAACAGGTAGCAGGGATTTTACAGGTCGTCTGCAGCTCTTACGTGATATATGCACCGTCTGGCGCTATTTCCCGGCCTTTCACCCCTCCCTCGGGGGAGCCGGACAGCAGAGTGGCCTCCCGCTTTAGATTTTAGCAGCTCGTAGGTTTTTACTGTGGCCGGCAACACCGGTACTATACATCGCGTCTGTACATCTTTGGTTGACCTACGGCTATTATAGCTTTACCATTTGATATTGGAGCTGTGGCTTCTTGTCTGTAGAAAGCACTTTTTCTTGAAAATTGTAGCAATTAGGCTCGCTTTAGTGTGGCGTCTGTCTGATGGCTCTAGACGCTGTGGGACCTTCGACGGTATCTCTCCGGTGGACCGGAAGGACTCCAACACACAAGCTGTGGCCGTGGCGAATCGGCCTAACGCCTCTCAGGGACTTCTGTGCCAATGGGCCGAATCACGGCTCGGTATCCGCACGGGAATCGGTCCTCCTTCCCGGCAAGGAAAAGCGGCACTGCGGCTTGAAAGAAACGCTTAGCTAGCGAGTCGGGCTCCAGCCTGCCTGACTCTCTAAGCTCCGCCCCGGAAGTCCCGACATCCCCCAGGCGTACAATTACCTACAATTAACCTAACACTACACTATCAATAAATTAATTAAATACAATTCCTACAAATAAATACAATTAAATAAACTAGCTAAAGTATAAAAAATAAAAAAGAACTAAGTTACAAAAAATAAAAAAATATTTACAAACATAAGAAAAATATTACAACAATTTTAAACTAATTACACCTACTCTAAGCCCCCTAATAAAATAACAAAGCCCCCCAAAATAAAAAAATGCCCTACCCTATTCTAAATTACTAAAGTTCAAAGCTCTTTAACCTTACCAGCCCTGAACAGGGCCCTTTGCGGGGCATGCCCCAAAGAATTCAGCTCTTTTGCCTGTAAAAAAAAACATACAATCCCCCCCCAACATTACAACCCACCACCCACATACCCCTAATCTAACCCAAACCCCCCTTAAATAAACCTAACACTAAGCCCCTGAAGATCTTCCTACCTTATCTTCACCCTGCCAGGTTCACCGATCCGTCCTGAAGAGCTCCTCCGATGTCCTGATCCAAGCCCAAGTGGGGGGCTGAAGAGGTCCATGATCCGGCTGAAGTCTTCATCCAAGCGGGAGCTGAAGAGGTCCATGATCCGTATGAAGTCTTCATCCAAGCGGGAGCTGAAGAGGTCCATGATCCGGATGAAGTCTTCTATCAACGGCATCTTCAATCTTCTTTCTTCCGGATCCATCTTGCAGACCTCCGACGCGGAACATCCTCTTCTCCCGACGCCTACTAGCTGAATGACGGTTCCTTTAAGGGATGTCATCCAAGATGGCGTCCCTCGAATTCCGATTGGCTGATAGGATTCTATCAGCCAATCGGAATTAAGATAGGAATATTCTGATTGGCTGATGGAATCAGCCAATCAGAATCAAGTTCAATCCGATTGGCTGATCCAATCAGCCAATCAGATTGAGCTCGCATTCTATTGGCTGATCGGAACAGCCAATAGAATGCGAGCTCAATCTGATTGGCTGATTGGATCAGCCAATCGGATTGAACTTGATTCTGATTGGCTGATTCCATCAGCCAATCAGAATATTCATACCTTAATTCCGATTGGCTGATAGAATCCTATCAGCCAATTGGAATTCGAGGGACGCCATCTTGGATGACGTCCCTTAAAGGAACCGTCATTCGGCTAGTAGGCGTCGGGAGAAGAGGATGTTCCGCGTCGGAGGTCTGCAAGATGGATCCTGAAGAAAGAAGATTGAAGATGCCGATGATAGAAGACTTCATCCGGATCATGGACCTCTTCAGCTCCCGCTTGGATGAAGACTTCATCCGGATCATGGACCTCTTCAGCTCCCACTTGGATGAAGACTTCAGCCGGATCATGGACCTCTTCAGCCCCCCGCTTGGGCTTGGATCAGGACATCGGAGGAGCTCTTCAGGACGGATCGGTGAACCTGGCAGGGTGAATATAAGGTAGGAAGATCTTCAGTTGCTTAGTGTTAGGTTTATTTAAGGGGGGTTTGGGTTAGATTAGGGGTATGTGGGTGGTGGGTTGTAATGTTGGGGGGGGGGATTGTATGTTTTTTTTTACAGGCAAAAGAGCTGAATTCTTTGGGGCATGCCCCGCAAAGGGCCCTGTTCAGGGCTGGTAAGGTTAAAGAGCTTTGAACTTTAGTAATTTAGAATAGGGTAGGGCATTTTTTTATTTTGGGGGGCTTTGTTATTTTATTAGGGGGCTTAGAGTAGGTGTAATTAGTTTAAAATTGTTGTAATATTTTTCTTATGTTTGTAAATATTTTTTTATTTTTTTTAACTTAGTTCTTTTTTATTTTTTGTACTTTAGCTAGTTTATTTAATTGTATTTATTTCTAGGAATTGTATTTAATTAATTTATTGATAGTGTAGTGTTAGGTTTAATTGTAACTTAGGTTAGGATTTATTTTACAGGTAATTTTGTAATTATTTTAACTATTTTAGCTATTAAATAGTTCTTAACTATTTAATAGCTATTGTACCTGGTTAAAATAAATACAAAGTTACCTGTAAAATAAATATAAATCCTAAAATATCTATAATATAATTATAATTTATATTGTAGCTATATTAGGATTTATTTTACAGGTAAGTATTTATCTTTAAATAGGAATAATTTATTTAATAAGAGTTAATTAATTTCGTTAGATGTAAATTATATTTAATTTAGGGGGGTGTTAGTGTTAGGGTTAGACTTAGCTTTAGGGGTTAATACATTTATTAGAATAGCGGTGAGCTCCAGTCGGCAGATTAGAGGTTAATAAGTGTAGGCAGGTGGAGGCGACGTTGAGGGGGGCAGATTAGGGGTTAATAAATATAATATAGGGGTCGGCGGTGTTAGGGGCAGCAGATTAGGGGTACATAAGGATAACGTAGTTGGCGGCGCTTTGTGGTCGGCAGATTAGGGGTTAATTATTGTAAGTAGCTGGCTGCGACGTTGTGGGGGCCAGATTAGGGGTTAATAAATATAATATAGGGGTCGGCGGTGTTAGGGGCAGCAGATTAGGGGTACATAAGGATAACGTAGGTGGCGGCGCTTTGCGGTCGGCAGATTAGGGGTTAAAAAGTGTAGTTAGGTGGAGGCGACGTTGTGGGGGGCAGGTTAGGGGTTAATAAATATAATACAGGTGTCGGCGGTGTTAGGGGCAGCAGATTAGGGGTACATAAGGATAACGTAGGTGGCGGTCGGCAGATTAGGGGTTAAAAAAATTATTTGAGTGTCGGCGATGTGGGGGGACCTCGGTTTAGGGGTACATAGGTAGTTTATGGGTGTTAGTGTACTTTAGAGTACAGTAGTTAAGAGCTTTATAAACCGGCGTTAGCCCAGAAAGCTCTTAACTACTGACTTTTTTCCTGCGGCTGGAGTTTTGTCGTTAGATGTCTAACGCTCACTTCAGAAACGACTCTAAATACCGGAGTTAGAAAGATCCCATTGAAAAGATAGGATACGCAATTGACGTAAGGGGATCTGCGGTATGGAAAAGTCGCGGCTGAAAAGTGAGCGTTAGACCCTATTTTGAGTGACTCCAAATACCGGCGGTAGCCTAAAACCAGCGTTAGGAGCCTCTAACGCTGGTTTTCACGGCTAACGCCAAACTCCAAATCTAGGCCATAGACTTTTGATCTCAAAATCATCATTGATGAAGTGCATGGTTAAACTCATATATGGCTCCATTGTTCGGCTTGACCACATATCTGTTGTTGTTGCATAGTATTTAAATTGATTTATCTCAGATTCAACTATAGCTTTGCATTTTGCATACCTTTCTGGGATTGCAATTACTGAGAAGTAATTGCGAGATGGCATTTGGTATCTCTTGTCGAGTGTGTGTATCATTCTTTTGAAGCCTTCTTTACTAACTGTGTATGCAGGCACCATGTCTTTGCATATATAATATGCGATAGCGTTGGTTATTTCTCTATGCCTTTTTGAGGTCTTCCCATATGGTGCTGTGTTTGCAAATGCCTTTATGATTGATTGCTGCTGCTCAACTTTAGATTCACAGCTTGTTTGTGTTGTCTTTTCTCTACCAGGTTTTTTTGCCATACATCGTTCAAAGATTTCCTTATGCCGCTGTTTAAGGTGCTGGAACAGGTTTGATGTGTTACTTCGTTTTGCTGCAACACTCGTTCCACAAGTTTTGCAGATTACTTGGTTCTGTTTCACATTCTCTTTTCTGAATCCAAAATATTCTCAAACAACGGATGTTGAATTTTTCTTTGGCACCAACAATTCTGTAGCAACATCAACATCATTTTCATCATCATCATCGTCGTTATTGTTGGACACGGACAGCTCTTCAGAACTCATCTTGAATTTTATGTACCACGCACACAATACCAGCTGGCACAAAAAAATGAGGAGATTATACTACCGCACACACTGCCAATATCAGTAGGGTCAGGTGTCACTGGCAACCGTGGCACAAATAGAATAGACCACAGTCTTGCACTTGAATAGAAAGACAGAGAACTATTGAATGGCCTTGATAATGCAGTTAGCTTAGCTCTGATGATTCTAGTATAGCTTCTTCAAGTTGCAGAGATGATGCAACGGAAGCAGTCTTAAAAAAGCTTCTTAAAGATTTTTTATTATAATCACACAATTTATTTTGATTAATAATTAAAGAATGGATGATATGCTTCTGTTGCATTTAAGACAAGAGACCACAGGTACTTGAAAGTCTTGAATATAAAGAGAGGACAACAATGTGCTATATGATGCAGTCACCTTGATTGAAGAGAGAAAACAGGCTAGCTGCATGTGAATATAAAGAAGACAACGATGGGCTTGATTAAGCTGTCACCTTGACTGAAGAGAGAACACAGGCTTGCTGCACTTTTGAGAATAAAAAGATAGGCTGACAGTGCTATGATGCAGTCACCTTGATTGAAGAGAAGTAGAGAACACACTGGCTTGCTGAACTTGAATATAAAGACAACAATGGGATTGATGATGCAGTCACTGTGATTGAAAACAGGCTAGCTGCACTTGAATATAAAGAAGACAATGATGGGCTTGATTAAGCAGTCAGTGCACCTTGATTGAAGAGAGAACACAGCCTTGCTGCACTTTAAAGAAGAAAAAAATAGGCTGATACTTAGTGCTATGATGCAGTCACCTTGATTGAAGAGAAGTAGAGAACACTGGCTTTCTGCACTTGAATATAAAGACGACAACAATGGGCTCGCTTGATTAAGCAGTCACCTTGATTGAAGAGAGAACACAGGCTAGCTGCACTTGAATATAAAGAAGACAAGAATGGGCTATTGGGCTTGATTAAGCAGTCACCTTGATTGAAGAGAGAACACAGCCTTGCTGCACTTTAAAGAAGAAAAAAACAGGCTTATACTAGTGCAATGATGCAAGCACCTTGATTGAAGAGAAGTAGATAACACAGTGGCTTGCTGCACTTGAATAGAAAGAAAACAATGGGAATGATGATGCAGTCACCTTCATTGAAGAGAACACAGGCTAGCTGCACTTGAATATAAAGAAAGAATACAACAATGGACTTGATGATGCAGTGACATCACCTGGATTGAGACTAGAGACAAGAAACCTCAGGCTTGTACTTGGTCTAGACTCTAGATCTAGAATATAAAGAAGACAACAATGGGCTTGCTTAACTTAATGATGATGCAGTCACCTTGATTGAGAAGAGCAAGAGACCACAGGCTTATACACTTGAAATTATTTGAATATAAACTTTAAAGACGACAACAATGGGGTTGCTCATATTTATGTTTATTTAGACTGAGGCAACACTGGCTTTCACTGGAGGAGACTGACCTTGCAGTTGTAGAATACACTGGCTCTGGAGGACTGACCTTGCTGTTGTAGAAAACACTGGCTTTGGATGAATGACATTTCTGTTGTAGAAGACACTGGCTGAATGGCTGACCTTGCTGTTGTAGAAGAAACAGGCGTTCAGAGTTGCAGTGCACCTGCAGGATGACTTTGCTGTTGTAGAAGAAGAAACAGGCTGCACTAGGATATGGATGACCTTGCTGTTGTAGAAGAAGAAACAAGCTGCAGGATGTGTGGATGACCTTGCTGTTGTAGAAGATGAAACAGGCTGCACTAGGATGTGGATGACCTTGCTGTTGTAGAAAAAGAAACAGGCTGCAGGATGTGTGGATGACCTTGCTGTTGTAGAAGAAGAAACAGGCTGCACTAGGATGTGGATGAACTTGCTGTTGTAGAAGAAGAAACAGGTTGCAGGATGTGTGGATGAACTTGCTGTTGTAGAAGAAGAAACAGGATGCATTCTGGAACCACAGCTGTTGGCTGACTTTGGTGAACTTGAGTAGATGACACACAGGCACTGTCAGGAAGTATTTACTGTTGGTTGAACAATGAACATAAAATATTTTTAGAATAAGGCGGTGGTGGGAGGGAGACAAGTTCTACTTTTTGGAAAGACAAAATAAATTAATGAAAATTTGAAACATATAAAAAGGAAATTTATGCTTACCTGATAAATTGATTTCTTTTACAATATGCCGAGTCCACGGGTTTCATCCTTACTTGTGGGATTTATCCTCCTGCTAACAGGAAGTGGCAAAGAGCACCACAGCAGAGCTGTTACATAGCTCCTCCTCTAACTCCTCCCCCCAGTCATTCGACCGAAGGTATAGGAAGAGAAAGGAAAAGCTAAAAGGTGCAGAAGTTTTGAAAAATAAAATAAATCCTGTCTTAAAATGACAGGGCGGGCCGTGGACTCGGCATATTGTAAAAGAAATCAATATATCAGGTAAGCATAAATTTCCTTTACTTTTACAAGATATGCCGAGTCCACGGGTTTCATCCTGGGATACCAATACCAAAGAAGAAGCAAAAGTATCAAATTTGGAAAATTTGGAAAAAGTATGAAGGGAGGACCAAGTCGCAGCCTTACAAATCTGTTCAACAGAAGCATCATTTTTGAAAGCCCAGATAATCCTTTCTCCAATCCTTCTTGGAGAAAGGACAAGATCCTAGGAATCCTAATCTTACTCCATGAGTAACCCTTGGATTCACACCAATAAAGATATTTACACCATATCTTATGGTAAATCTTTCTAGTGACAGGCTTGCGAGCCTGAATCAAAGTATCAATGACCGACTCAGAGAATCCCCGCTTAGATAAGATCAAGCGTTCAATCTCCAGGCAGCCAGCTGCAGAGAATTTAGATTTAGAATTTAGATTTGAATGTTGGAACGGACCTTGAATGAGAAGGTCCTGTCTCAATGGCAGTTTCCACGGTGGTAGATACGACATGTCCACTAGATCTGCATACCAAGTCCTGCGTGGCCACACAGGCGCTATTAGAATTACAGAAGCTCTCTCCTGTTTGATTCTTGCAATCACACGAGGCAGGAGAGGAAATGGTGGAAACACATAAGCCAGGTTGACCAAGGTACTGCTAGAGCTATGGACCCATAGCGTGGAAGTTTGGCATTCTGTCGAGATGACATCAGATCCAAATCCTGTGTGCCCCATTGATGAATCAACGATGCAAACACCTCCGGATGGAGTTCCCACTCCCCCGGATGAAAAGTCTGACGACTTAGAAAATCCACCTCCCAGTTCTCTACTCCTGGGATATAGATTGCTGATAGATGGCAAGAGTGAATCTCTGCCCTTCGGATTATCTTTGATACCTCTATCATTGCAAGAGAACTTCTTGTTCCCCCGTGATGATTGATATATGCTACAGTCGTGACATTGTTCGACTGGAATCTTATGAATTTGGTCAGTGCCAACTGAGGTCACGCCTGAAGCGCATTGAATATTGCTCTCAGTTCCAGAATATTGATTGGCAACTGAGACTCCGTCAGATTCCAAGTTCCCTGAGCCTTCAGGGAATTCCAGACTGCACCCCAGCCTAAGAGAATGGCGTCCGTTGTCACTATAACCCATGATGGCCTGCGGAAGCACATCCCCTGGGACAGATGATCCTGTGACAACCACCACAGAAGAGAGTCTCTGGTCTCTTGATCCAGATTTATCTGAGGAGATTAATTTGCATAATCCCCATTCCACTGTCTGAGCATGCACAGTTGCAGTGGTCTGAGATGAAAGCGAGCAAACGGAACGATGTCCATCGCTGCTACCATTAATCCAATGACCTCCATACACTGCGCCACTGATGGCCGAGGAATGGACTGAAGAGCTCGGCAAGTATTTAGAATTTTTGATTTTCTGACCTCCGTCAGAAAAATTTTCATGTCTACCGAGTCTATCAGAGTTCCCAAGAATGGAACTCTTGTTTGTGGAACAAGTGAACTCTTTTCTATATTCACTTTCCAACTGTGAGTTCTTAGAAATGACAACACGATGTCCGTGTGAGATTTGGTCAGATGATAAGTTGACGCCTAAATATTGTCCAGATAGGGCGCCACTGCTATGCCCCGCAGCCTGAGAACCGCTAGAAGGGACCCTAGCACCTTTGTGAAGATTCTGGGAGCTGTGGCCAACCCGAAGGGAAGGGCCACGAACTGATAATGTTTGTCCAAAAAGGCAAACCGTAGAAACTGATGATGATCCTTGTGGATAGGAATGTGAAGGTACACATCCTTTAGGTCCACAGTGGTCATGTATTGACCCTCCTGGATCATTGGTAAGATTGTTTGTATAGTCTCCATCTTGAATGATGGGACCCTGAGAAATTTGTTTAGACACTTCAAATCCAAAATAGGTCTGAAAGTTCCCTCTTTTTTGGGAACCACGAAGAGGTTTGAGTAAAACCCCTGTCCCTGTTCCAGTTTTGGAACTGGACAAATTACTCCCATGGAATAGAGGTCTTTTACACAGTGTAAGAACGCCTCTCTTTTTGTCTGGTCTACAGACAAATGTGAAAGATGAAATCTCCCTCTTGGGGGCTGCCCCTTCATGCTGTCTTGGTAGCAGCAGCAGGCTTTTTGGCTTGTTTACCCTTATTCCAGGTCTGATTGAGCAAAATTTCCTTCCTGCTTATTGGTGGAAGGGAAAGCAGAGGATACTCCTCTGAAATTTCGAAAGGAACGAAAATTATTTTGTTTACTCCTCATCCTAAGAGGTTTGTCTTGAGGTAGGGCGTGGCCTTTACCTCCAGTAATGTCAGCAATGATTTCCTTTAATTCAGGGCCGAACAGGGTCTTACCCTTGAAAGGAATAGTTAACAGTTTAAACTTTGATGATACATCAGCAGACCACGATTTTAACCATAGCGCTCTGCGTGCCAATATGGCAAAGCCTGCATTTTTTGCTGCTAATTTAGTAATCTGAAAAACAGCATCTGTGATAAAAGAATTAGCTAGTTTGAGAGCTTTTATTCTGTCCAAAATGTCGTCTAGGGGCGTCTCTACTTTCAGAGACTCCTCAAGGGCGTCAAACCAGAAAGCGGCCGCTGTAGTTACTGGAACAATGCAGGCAGCAGGTTGTAACAAGAAACCCTGGTGAATAAATAATTTCTTTAGAAGACCCTCTAATTTTTTATCCATAGGGTCTTTGAAAGCACAACTGTCTTCAATAGGTATAGTTGTACGCTTAACTAGAGTAGATATTGCTCCCTCCACCTTAGGGACCGTTTGCCAAGAGTCCTTGATGGAGTCTGATATGGGAAACATTTTCTTAAAATTATGAGGGGGAGAGAACGGTATGCCTGGTCTATCCCATTCCTTTCTAACAATTTCCGAAATTCTTTTGGGAACTGGAACAACATCAGTGTAAGTAGGAACTTCTAGATATTTATCCATCTTACACAATTTTTCTGGAGGAATTGTAATAGGTTCACAATCATCCAGAGTTGCTAGGACCTCCCTGAGTAACAGGCGAAGATGTTCAAGTTTAAATTTAAAGGACGCTAAGTCCGTATCTGTCTGAGGTAACATATTCCCTGAATCTGAAATTTCTCCCTCAGACAATAATTCCCTAACCCCCAATTTAGAGCATTGTGAGGGTACATCGGAAATGGCTACTAAAGCATCAGAGGGTTCAGTATTTACGTTAATACCTGGCCTACTGCGTTTACCCTGCAAACCTGACAGTTTAGATAATACCTCAGTGAAAGTAGTTGACATAACTGCAGCCATATCTTGCAAATTAAAAGAAGTAGACACACTAGATGTACTAGGTGTCACTTGTGTGGGTGTTAAAGGTTGGGACACTTGAGGAAAATTACATGGCATATCCTGATTCTCTTCAGACTGAGAATCATCCTTAGACATACTTTAATTTCCTAAAATATGTTCTATACAGTGCAAGGCTCTATCAGTACAAGAGGTACACAATGTAAGAGGGGGTTCCACAATGGCTTCTAAACACATGTCAGACATGTTGAACAAAGTAGTAATAACCACAACAGTTGGTAAATACTTTATTTGTTGACAAAAACAATTTTGCAAAAAACGAGTACTGTGTCTTTAAGAAGTAAAAACACACAATTTTTTCCTAAGCACACTTAAAAACGTCTATGAACGTTTAAAAAGTAGATATAGACATATAAATTGCCAAAAATTATTGCATTCACATGCAAGGATTGAATTTACTCTTTACAGGAATATTACTTTCAAAAAAATAATAAAATTTTCTAAATAATGACCCCTGCACCTCGCCACAGCTCTGCTGTGGCGCCTACCTGCCCCCCAGATAACTGCCAAACGAATCGACACCAATCCGGATAGTGTAAAACACCGATGGGGCCCAACCGGAGCTAATGTCTGCTGACTCCTTCAGAGTAAACTGCGCATCTGAGGCGTGAAAATAGGCCCCGCCCACAATGGACGTCACACTAAGAAATTCAACTACCGCATGGGAAGCAGTTAAAAACAGCCATGTGGTCCCCAAACGACTATTTATAAAATAAAATCTCTTTTACTGTTTTATAATAAAATTTGTGAAAATAAAAGTCCCAGTGTCAATTAATATGCTGCTTATGAAATGTGCTGCAATGATGTAGGAAATAAAACACCCGGTATGACAGTAACTCCCCTTATGGTTTAGGACTACTGCTTACCCTGTTCCCCTTATAAGGAACCAAATACAGCCAATTCTGATATACCAAGTTTCCTCAGAGAAAAATAGGCTGACACATACCTCAAATGCTGTTTACTGCATGAGACCGTCCTCACACTGAAGAGTTTCCATCATTACCTTCAGATTAGTGGGAACCATAATTGAACTGCTGCTAAGATCATCAATTTCAGGGAGAAATCTTCTTCCATATCCTCCCTGATCAAAATAGTACTCACTGGTACCATTTAAAATAAAAAATATCGGGGGGCGTGTCCAACCACCGACCAAGATGGCTGCTTGTTAATCTTCGTCTGACTGTGGGAGCTGGTAAAACTGCTGTTTGTCCCTCCAGAAGCTTTCAGACCTTATTCTTACAATGAGATTTGTGACAAGCGTTACCTTTGAAACAAGTACATGTGACATTTGTATAGCACTTAGAACAAGCAGCCCGAATTTGAGAAGATACGCAGCAGAGGCCTGGGAGCAGCCTGTATTTTTCTCTACCCCCCCATTACTCTGATTAATCAGTAATTCCAGCTAGTTATGCTGAAGTAAGAACACCTATTAAATAGGGGCTATTTGTTTACTCTATTCAGCGATCATCATGGAGGACACTTCACAGATACTGCAGACCATTTTTACAGAATTTAAAGTGGCTGCAATTGGGGCCCTGAATGGTTTATTCCAGCTTCCTCAACCTGACAAGATCAAATACCCGGAGTCTATGGTACTGCCTACAGTAGAATCGGTGCTAGAGGAATCATGCCGACAAGACAGGAGTTATACTGAGCTAGCTAGCTCTGTCCTGATTCTGGGGGCTGCGGCCATCCCTCAGGCACGGGACAATTTACATCTCCCACATGGAAGTGCTAAATCCATAGATCTACAAATGTCGGCTCTCCCAACACGCACTTTTCCATTATCGGAATTGAGAGTGCAGGTATCTTATTGGGAGCCAATATCTGTCGAGTATGTATCTGCCTGGAATGCAGCCATGGAGGTGGTGCATAAGCGGAGCTCTAGACGGGAAATAAACACCATTGCAATTTTATTACTGAAGCCCTGTCATCAGGAGATGGAGGAGGCAGAGGACAAGCTTTTAATTCCCACTGCTTGTTGCCTTAGGATCGGAGTGGGGTGAGAATGCCTGGACTCAGTAAGATGAACTTGGGACATTTGTAGCTTAATACTAATGCTTTTATTATGCATAGCTGCCATTTTGACTTGTGTCCCTGCTTAATATGGTCCTTAATCTATATGCATATGTTTGAGAGTTCTCGGCAATGTTTGTGTTCATCACAGCTTCATAAGGACGCATCTTTGTTTTCTGTTGTATTCTCTACTCCCCCCGGACTTATGCTACCCCAGCTGGAGGATGATCTTGGGGGAAAAATGCTAGTTTGCTTTATATGTTCTCACCTCTGCTGTTTATTTCCAAGTGATACCTTTTTTTTCTTATACTTTTTTATTTTTTAAATGTATAATGTCAAACAGTTCATCAGTGGTTGTTAGGTAGGGAATATGATGATGTATATAATGTTAGACAACTGCCGTAGAATTGTCTCTATTAGCTTTATTTTTTTTTCTTCCAGGACCACTACTATTATACAATTTGTTGATACTTGTGGGCAATAGAGAGCTATGGATTAGATAAAATCTTGCCCTAAGTGAGAGATCCTTTAATCTTTATAGCTGGTTTGCATCATTACGTTTAACTGAACCTCTTTACATGGTAATGTCCGATATATATATATATATATATATATACATATATATTTCTAAATTGCTAATTATGTATTCTCTATATTTCTGTTATTGAATATATAGACCCTGTGTGCCTGTTTCTTTATTGGAGCTTTGCTGTTGCTTAGGGGACGTTAACATGCTCAGTTTATTTTATATAAAAAAAAAAAACGTATTGAGTTTAATACATTCATCCCCGATATGTCATTAAATGTGAATACCAGTGAAACCTAAAATAAAAAATATCTTGATTGGAGAAATTGAAACTATCATTTTGTCACCACTATCACTTTACCCTTCCTATTACTAGCATAGGCAAAGAGAATGACTGGGGGGAGGAGTTAGGGGAGGAGCTACGTAACAGCTCTGTTGTGGTGCTCTTTGCCACTTCCTGTTAGCAGGAGGATAAATCCCACAAGTAAGGATGAAACCCGTGGACTCGGCATATCTTGTAAAAGGAAAAAGTGTTTTTTTACTTTGATGTCCCTCCCAGTCCATTACTGTTTCTGACTGTGTTGTGTTTGTTCATTGTTGTCAACAACACAGTCAGAAACAGTAATGGACTGGGAGGGACATAAAAGTAAAAAAACACTTTTTTTTCTATATTTAATTAATTTGTTTTGTGTTCAAGAGCAATAGAGCATGGCATGGCATCCTAAGCAACATTTGAAATTAAATTGACTTATATTTTATTAGCTTAGCTATTTATTTTTTTCTTAAACACAATTAGTTAGGCGTACTTAGGGCTGCTATTTTGTGGCTGCACAATGCACATGGACAGTTAATAGGGCATTACAGACTTGACACAATGAATGCATTGCTTGCACATTTAAGCATCATGCTAATTTTGATATTTTTGCTCACCAAAATGCATTAACCATTAATAATTTTTTATTGTTGCAGCACTAGCCTAGCATCAATCATAAAAAAAACAATCTGACGTGCATTAATTGCAGAGGCTGAGCTACAATAAAAAAATATTAGAATTTTATTTATTTATTTTTTAAATAAAAAAAAAAAATATTACTTTATTTGCACTTGCAGCAGCTGCAGCAATGCATCCATCCATAAATAAAAAATAAACATATTATTAAACCAACATAACTTATTTGGGAACATAAACTAATAAAATAAGAGATCTCTTTTGATGGTTTATTAAAAATTATTTGTGTTATGGTACACTACTGGACTGCAGACTGGTATAATAAGGGTAATGGTAATGTAAATATAAAATTAACTATTTAAAATTAGAGAAAAAATATTATAAAAAACAAAAATATGTGCACTCACTGACTGCACTACTGTGTACTGTTTAGGAGATTGATGATCTATCTTCTGGGAATCTAAATCAGTATCTATTAAAAAGTAACCATCTCATTATCTATATCATTATTATGATCATCCTCTATATTCTGATGATGGAGTACAGCTAGAGACTGTTCTGTAGTAGTAAAATATATTATTATTATATTTATATTATATTATTTTATGTGTAACATAAATAATATAAATTCACAAATTTCACAAAGCAATACATCCTACAAGCAAGTAGTAGTAGCAAGTGCAACCCTTAGTGAACAAACATGTTATCTAAATCTCAATGTTTACATTCACAATTTCACATGCATCACAGAAAAAAAAAGTGCACTTTTTTTAATACCCACTTTATTGCTCACAACTTTAAGTTGTCCCACCGCTACACCACCGCTTGACTAACGCTTGACCACCGCCACACTACTCCCAGATAACTGCAGGATGAAAGCCAGTTGCTGCCAAAAATGTCCGTTTCGCGGGCATTCTCAGGTCTGCCCACAGCCACACCCTGGTCCGTCTCTCATCCTCCCTCTCCGCCTCCGTTTTCATGAAGATTAAAGAATGGGTTTTTTTTTCATGAAAATCGCGTACTCTTGCGGTTTTTAAACCGCGGCAATTAATCACGGTTTAAAACTGCATGTGCAGTTAATCGTGCAGCGCTAATATATATATATATATATATATATATATATATATATATATATATATATATATATATATATATATATATATATATAAAAATAAAACATAATTTATGTAAGAACTTACCTGATAAATTCATTTATTTCATAGTGGCAAGAGTCCATGAGCTACCAGGAGGGGGCAAAGTTTCCCAAACCTCAAAATGCCTATAAATACGCCTCCCACCTCACTCACACCTCAGTTTAACATATAGACAAGTAGTGAGGTGTAAAAAAGGAGTAAAAAGCATACAAAAAGAGGAACTGAAAAAAATATTGTGCTTTATACAAAAAAAAATCACAAAATCACAAAAAAATAGGTTGGGTCTCATGGACTCTTGACACTATGAAAGAAATTAATTTTTCAGTTAAGTTCTTACATAAATTATGTTTTCTTTCATGTAAGTGGCAAGAGACCATGAGATAGTGACGTATGGGATATAATACCCAAGATGTGGAAGTTCACGAGTCACTAGAGAGGGAGGGATAAAATAAAAACAGCTATGTCCGCTGAGAAATTAAATCCCAAAAAATATTTAAGTTTTTCTTAAAAATTATCAAAAAACTCAAATCAAAGGCACTAGAATCAAACTGAGACAGCTGCCTGAAGAATCTTTCTACCAAAGGCTGCTTCCGAAGGAGCAAACACATCAAAATGGTAAAATGTAGTAAATGTATGCAAAGAAGACCAAGTTGCTGCTTTGCAAATTTGATCAATTGAAGCTTCATTCTTGAAAGCCCAAGGCGTGGCAACTGATCTAGTAAAATGAGCGGTACTTCTCTGAGGCGGAGACTGCCCTGCCTCTAAATAAGCTTTGTGAATCAAAAGTTTCAACCAAGAAGCCAGAGAAATGGCAGAGGCTTTCTGACCTTTCCTGGAACCAGAAAAAATAACAAATAAACTAGAAGTCTTTCTGAAATCTTTAGTAGCCTCAACACAATATTTCAAAGCTCTTAATAACATCCAAAGAATGTAAAATCTTCAATACCAAATTGAGACTCCAAGGAGGAGAAATATATTTATTAATTCAAAAGAGGAGGCAGTTTTTTCTTGAATGTATAAAATCCAATTCTTTATTCATTCTATTAAAACATCACAGCTCAAAAGTAAAAGGTGCAGGCTGGTCTGACTAGTTTCGGCAGTGCCGTAATCATAAACCTGCTGACACTAAGTAGTGAACATGTTTAAAAAGGGTGTCTTACACAGTCATTGGTTAATCAAAGGGGATGGGCAAACACTCTCCCACATTAACCCCTTATATGTAAACCTCATAGTACAATATACACATAAACTTAGTTGACTCTATAAGTGCTATGTATGGTGCTTGGTGCATACGGATTACAGGAAAGATGATGATGAATGGGGGGCATACTATTACATAACCTTAGAGGGCCTTAAACAATACATATTACTTGGATGTAATATATACATATATATGAAGAACAGCCTAATACCAGCATAGCAGTATTCCATTTTTGCTACCAGGATCCACACAATACCTGCATAAAGTGAGTCACTGTCCCTAGACTCAGTGGAATAACAATTATATAAAAAATCATAAAAAATAGTAGTCAAATAGTAGTATAGTACATACTTACACCTAATAAAATATATACATATAATATATATATATATACATATATAGCTAGGGAGTTTCATTCTGTGCAGTCATGATTAGAGGCATAGCACTGCAATGTTGGAATTCTGTATTTAATATTAGAATCGAATGACTCAGCCCAGCATAGCTAAACAGACTAGTGTTAGGACTGGTCTGACTTGGGACACCTTGTAAGTGGTAGACTGGCTTAGCAGAATATGGCCATATTGTGTGACTAAGATCCCAACTTTATTTAAAGATATTTAGACTTAAAGTCTTGCAGCATAAATATAATTTTGCTTGTTAATGTTATATACATGTGGATTCAAGTATTTAGATGTGCGCCAACCCTCTTTGTTGTTTTGTTATATATATATATATATATATATATATATATATATATATATATATATGCGCCTCATTATTAATATTGGGTTGTTTTGAGAAATAGATATAATACACAAAATAGAATAAAATAACATTGTATATTCACATCACTGAACACCATGACTTTAACAGTATTTATATTTATATTTCATTATTCCCAATACATGCCATAGGTTACAATGTATTGGTGATATATATACAAAGAATATACAAAAAATACATCTATGAAAACTAACGCCTAGGCCATATAATTTCTATTAATTGCTATTGAGACCCTTGCAGTACAACAGCAATATGGGTAACACTCATTAATATCTTTAGGTGGTGATACCTATAATACATCTTGTGAACTATTTATATGTATATGTGAAGAAAGCCACAATAAAAAGATGTTTAAATGTTTAATCTATTGATTAATTGATTAAAGGGATAGCTGCCCAGCACAGGGGAATGTGTAAAGGGTAACAGTGTAGATAGGATAGACATTGACAGGATGCTTTGTATATAGCTAAAATTGACTGTAGTGAGGTTTATATGAATTTTATATGAATCATAATGAATGAATCCCGAGATGACATTATAGGTAAATAAATCAACGCCAGTGATTGATTAAATCGAATTCAGAATTGAAGCCGTCAGGTACCTGTGTTTGAAGTTTAAATATTCAGAAGGCCTCCTGTCTAGCTAAAAGCTCATCCTTATTGCCTCCTCTAGGTGGTTGCCTGACGGTTTCAATTGCCCTCCATTTAAATGCTTTCACATCTCTCCCGTGCACCTCAATGAAATGTTTCGACAGGGCAGAACATGGCTTCTCATTTTTGATATAGCCAAGATGTTCTCGTACTCTAGTTCGTACGTCTCTTGTGGTCATGCCAACATATGAGAGAGCTTTTACCTCTGAGGAGTTCCAGCTACTGAAAACCGGACGTGTCTAAATAACTTCATGGCAGAAGGGTGAGTGAACTGATCCCTACTCCGCATAGTGGATGCCGCTTGAGGATTGGGGTTTTGGTGTGAATGGGGTATCTGTTTATTCACGGCCAGTTAAAACATATCCTTTGCTTAATGCCGCTGCAACAACAGGCTAAGAGTGTTTAATATCCACTTTCAAATGTCGATTAGTGACTGGGAACTGTTCTCAAATAGATTTATTAACAGGTTTGATATGAGTCAAAGCCTGAACAAAACAGAGAATATTAGGAAGCTTAGCAATCTTTCTATGAAATAAGACAGAAAGAGCAGAAATTGTCCTTTCAAAATATTTATCCCTTTATCCAAACTGTCAGTATATGGCCGAGTTATAATACAATTTATTTAATAATTATTCTTTAAAATAACCCCCAATTAAAATGCATATATGAAACAATTAAAATCAATATTTATTCCTAAATTCTTTACGATGTTATTTAAAGTTATAAACACATTGAAGTATATTTATAGAAACCAGATTATGAATCAAATGATACACACTTATGCTGTTATAATATTCTATACAAAAATCATAAAAATATACCTTTACAATTTACCTTATTCACCATAATCGGATTAAAATACTGCAATAAAATACTAGAATCTTCTGTTATTAATCAATAACTCTAATTCAGTGCCCAATATGGATTACCAATTTACTTTGCTTAATTAATAACTACCAGGGACTTATTTTTATCTACAATAAGGCAAATTCTAATATATATATATATATATATATATATATATATATATATATATATATATATATATATATATATATATATATATATATATCAAATAACTTAATACACCATAAAGGGCCTTTATCAAGCAAACAAATTACTTAGAGCTAAATATGACTAGTTTTAAACTACACAGGATTATGAATATAAGATTAAAATACAAAACTGTAATCTAACTATTTCCTTAGAATGCCTTTGATTTCAATATTTTATATACACTTAACAGTTTCTTATACTTTACCCAAATAACCAAATCAATGTTTCAGCTTCCAGAGTTTCTTGTGGGTCATCTATGGAGGGTTTACTCACAATGTGCAAAGGTATAGACCTCAAGAATTGTTAATCTTTCTTTGTTCAAGAAAGTGTCCCCACAATGGCATAAAATATACTTGGCACCAAAACCTATGTATTTTCCTCTACAAAAGTTAATGCTTCTTTTAGTCTGTGCTTTCTTAGAGTGTGTATGCATCTTTATCCAAAAATAAAGAAAGCCTCCTCCTTTTCCTTAATCACTCCCACAGAATTTTAATAGGCCCTCGGAGCTTATCTTTGGATTGGCCCTAACGGAGCTGTGCATTGATTGGCCCTTCGAGCTGAAACATTTGATTGGCCTACTGTGAACATATGTTTTAAACAGTCGATTCGTTTGGCTGTCATACCAGTTTTAATCCCCTAGGGGGCAGCAAACAAACAAAAATACAGTCTCATTATCAATATTGCTAACAGCTTAATTATCTAACCTTTTAAAGTGTTTATTTAATATACTTTAATTTCTTGTATTAATAAACTTCTCTGGTCAGCATATATATCCCATTTAATACAATTGAAAATGTAGAATTTGAAATTAAACACTAGTAATTTATCAATTCTATGTTAAAATAGAAAATATTTACATAGACTTCCTATACATTCAGCTTATATTATTTTAAGAGATGTATTTAAAGTTACATAAACATTTAGTGCATAACCATATGACATGACTTAGGTCACACCATGAAGGCAATCCTGTATCAGCATCTATTAGCCCCATCTGGAAGATAGAAAACAAAAATATGTTATATATTTTAAAATGGGATTATTACAATTGTTATTTAATCTATTACAAATCTGAATTGCATTTCCCCAGATCCATATATAGATATTTATACAGTCTGATGTATATATTTAATGTTTGAAAACTATATATATGCTTTTCCAAACTTCAAATCCTTAAGACTTCTATGTTTTTAAAAAAAAAAAACATAGGTTAAGACATGTTAAAATCTTAACTCTCAGGCTTTCAACTTCCCATATTACCCTTCCTAGGTATAGATAATCTCCCAGATTTGTATGTTCATATTTAATACATGTCTGAATATACATGTTCATTTGAGTATCTTAAAGTTACATGACAATTAGGCACAATTCCTTTATCTGAAATCTAGTTTCCCATGTCATACAGATACTTAAAATGTCAGCCTGTCTGGGAGCTCGGCAGGGGACCATTCACACCTATTTGAGATGAGCTACATCCTTTTTAAAAAAACCTTGTATTAAATTATCACATCTGTCTGTTAGTGAAGGTTGGCATATGCTTCTCCCAGATCAGAATGTATATTGAGAATTTTCAAAGGGCTGTTTGTGATTGAACAATTGTATAATTTAGCATATTGAGTGGGGAGGGGAGGAAAGGTTCCAGCTGAATCCTGATGAAATTAGCAAGGTATCTCATGTCTGAACCTCAGATTTGCAATATACAGAATGTATTCAGCAAATGGCATTAAGCATGCTCAACCTTAATATTTGATCGATTGCATACTGATTTTATCTTGTTATCTAGATATGTATTACCCTGACAAAACCATCCTGAAGAAACTGTAAAATCCTAGGAATTCTAAAAGAATGCCAAGAATAATTATGTGTGGAACATCATGATATATATGTTTTCCAAAACCGATGATAAATCTTCCTTGAAACAGATTTACGAGCCTGTATTATAGTGCTAATCACTGAGTCAGAGAAACCTCTATGACTAAGTACTAAGCGTTCAATTTACATGCCTCCAAATTTAGAGATTTGAGATCCTGATGGAAAAACGGCCCTGAGACAGAAGGTCTGGTCTTAAAGGAAAAGGCCAAGGCTAGCAACTGGACATCCGGACAATATACCAAAACCTGTGAGGCCATGCAGGTGCTATCAAAAACACATAAGATTGTTCCATTATGATCTTGGAGATCACCCTTGGAAGAAGAACCAGAGGCGGAAAAATGTAAGGAGGTTGGTAAAACCAAGGAACTGCTAAAGCATACACTATCTCGGCCTGAGGATCCTTGGACCTGGAAAGGTATATGGGAAGCTTCTGTTTAGACAAGAGGCCATCAGATCTATTTCTGGAAGACCCCACATCTGTACAAAAGATGACCACTCATCCGGATGTAAAGTCTGACGGCTGAGATAATCCACTTCCCAATTGTCTACACCTGGGATATGAATCACAGAAATTTGACAAGCGTTGGATTCCGCCCAAGAAAGTATCCAAGATACTTCTTTCATAGCTGAAGGACTGCGAGTCCCTCCTTGATGATTGACATATGCCACTGTTGTGATATTGTCTGTATGAAAACGAATGTAAAGGTCCCTCTTCAATAGAGGCCAAGCCTGAAGAGCTCTGAAAATAGCACAGAGTTCTAAAATATTGATTGGTAACCTAGCCTCTTGAGGATACCAAACCCTTTGTGCTGTCAGTCCCAGACAGCTCCCCAACCTGTAAGACTTGCATTTGTTGAGATGACAGTCCAGGAAGGACGAACAAAGGAGGCCCCTTGAACAATAAGGTGATGGTCTAACCACCAAGTCAGAGAGAGTTGAGTGTTGGGATTTAAGTATATTAGTTGTGATATCTGAATATAATCCCTGCACCATTGGTGCAACATGCAAAGCTGTAGAGACTTCATATGAAAATGAGCAAAGGGGATTGCGTCCGATGATGCAGGCATGAGACCTAAAACTTCCATGCACATAGCGACTGAAGGGAATGATAGAGACTGAAGGTTTAGACAAGCTAAAACCAACTTCATTCATTTCCAGTCTGTCAGAGAAAGAGTCATGGACACTGAATCTATCTGGAAACCTAAAAAAGGTGACCCTTGTCTGAGGAATCAAGAAACTCTTTTGTAAATTGATCCTCCAACCATGTATTTGAAGAAACCACACTAGTTGTTTTGTGTGAGATTCTGCTAAATTAAAAGATTGAGCTAGTAACAAGATATTGCCCAAATAAGGAAACACTTACCCTGCTCTTTGATTACAGATAGAAGGGCACCTAAAACTATTAAGAATATTCATGGTGCTGTTGCAAGGCCAAACGGAAGAGCAACAAATTGGTAATGCTTGTTTAGAAAAAGAGAACCTCAGAAAACGATAGTGATCTGGATGAATCGGATTGTGAAGGTAAGCGTTCTGTAAGTCTATTGTGGATAGGAAGTGACCTTGCTGAACAAAAGGCAGAATAGTCCTTATTGTCACCATCTTGAAAGTTGGGACTCTTACAAAACCATTTAAAGTTTTCAGATCCAAAATAGGTCTGAAAGAATTCTCCTTCATAGGTAAAATGAATAGATTTGAATAAAAAACCTCAATCCTTGTTCCTGCTGTGGAACTGGGAAAAATTACCCCTGATAGTTCTAGATCTGAAACACATATCAGAAAGACTTGAGCTTTTACTGGGTTTTTTGTTACATTGGTAAGAAAGAATCTTCCCAAAGGAAGTCTTATTTTGAATCCTATTCAAAACCCCTAAGAAATTATATTCTGAATCCACTGATTTTGGACAGAGTCTGTCCAAACTCTTTGAAATAGCTTTAGTCTGCCTCCTACCACAAGAACATGCTTGAGGGCCACACCTTCATATAGGTTTAGGGGCAGGATTTGGTTTCTTATAAGGCTTGGATTTATTCCAATTCGGAGATGGTCTCCAATTAGAGCCAGAGGCCTTAGGGGAAGGAATGGCTTTCTGTTCTCTATTCTGAGAAAAGGAATGAAAACGATTGGGAGCTTTAAATCTACCCTTAGATCTCTTGTTTTGGGGCAGAAAAACTCCCTTACCCCAAGTAACAGTGGAGATAATAGAATCCAATTGTGAACCAAAAAGATTTTTACCTTGAAAAGAGGGAGATAATAATCTAGTTTTATACACCATGTCAGCATTCCAAGATTTAAGCCATAAAGCTCTTCTAGTTAGAATGGCTAAAGACATGGATTTGACATTGATCTTCCTAACATCAAATATAGCATCACAAATAAAATTATTTGCATGTTGAAGTAAAACAATAATGTTAGATAATTCAGAATCTGAAGACAACTGCTGTGCTAAATTGTCCAGCCAAAAAGTAGAAGCAGCAACAACATCAGCCATAAATATAACAGGTCTAAGAATATAGCCAGAATGTAAATATGCCCTTCTCGGATAAGATTCAAGCTTCCTAGCTAAAGGATCCTTGACTACAGGTAAAGGATACTATTTCTTAAACCTAGAAGAAGGGTTAAAAGAGGTACCAGGATTAGACCATTATTTAGCAATCAAATAAGAGATAGCATCAGGAATAGGAAATACTTCAGGAGTAATAACAGTAGTCTTAAATACAGAATTTAGACAATTACTAGCTTTATCATCAGGAGATTTAGACTCCTCAATACCCAAAGTGAACAAAACTTCCTTTAGGAGAGAACACATATATTCTAACTTAAATAAAAAAGATTTGTCTATATTAGTCTCTGACCTGGCATCAGTAGAGGATACGTCAGTATGCTGAAGGTCAGAACTTAATTCACTAAGTTTAGGAAAATGTTGCAAAAACCTTATACATATATTTGAAGGCAAAATGGCAGTCATTGGCTTCTCTTTAGCTGTAGCAATAAAACATTTCTGCAGTAATGCTATGTACATTTAGACTGAGTTAGAATAACAGTGTGTGTATTTGTACTCATAGATATATTTAACAATTTAACAACAAGAGCCACATAATAGAGCTGAATAATTTAATAATAAATTTAGATCAGCTTAATTACAACATTCATACTTAACTTTGATAAATGCCTGTTTAGGCAACTCAAATCCTATGGTAACATCAGAGGCAGGTTCAGTTTGAGACATAATTGCAAAAAAAACAAATTAGGAAAAAATAAAAATAAATTGATTCTGCAAATTTATATCCATGCTCCTATATATGATAAATATATAACAGGCTTGAGAGAATGGGAAACAGAGCGAAAAAAAAAAAAAAATTAAACTGATGCATAAAATGCTGCATGAAAGCTCTTTAAGTGTTTATTGAGAACACTGAATAAACTGGGGGCGGAGTTTATAACAGCAATTTTGGCAGGAAATTTTTTGGTGCCAAAATAATGGACACAATGATGACACGTCACCCTATGACATAAATAGCATCATCACATGTGCGACATGCAAAGCTGAGGAGGATTTCTAAAACACCTATCACTCTAAAAAGCAGGTAAGAATTTTGATTGTATATACAAAAAAACAAAATGTACCAAAATAAAAGCCTAATTGATGCTTCTATTATAGCTGCATAAAATGTGATTATCAACATTCCATGAGACTAACATAATACTTAGCATCCTAATTTATAAATAAATTACTAGCCCCCCAAAAAAACCTGTATGTTTCACAGACTCTACCAACCTTGACAAATATATAGCCACAAATAAAGTCTCTAAAAAAGAGCACTGAATTACTGACTCAAGGCATGTATACAAACAATATATAACAACTTTACTTCAAAAAAGTGCCCAATCCATAGCTGAGATTGTATTATATAATAAAAGTATATACTTACCAGAAGACACCCATCCAAATATAGCAGACAGCCAAACCAGTACTGAAACATATCAACAGAGGTAATGGTAGAGGAGTATAATGTCAATCTGTAAAGGGAGGCAGCAGATGAATCCCTGCAACCGATTTACAGAGAGCCTTAGAATAGATTTCCCATAGGCAAAAACATGGCATCATCAGGCAATACTCCCTTCACATCCCTCAGACAAACACTGTACTCAGAGAGGAATTGGGCTTCAAAATGCTTAGAAGTGCCTTTCACAGAAGAAATCAAGCACATCATGCTTCACCACATCCACAAGGAGACAAAGTTTGTAAAACTGAGGTATGAGTGAGGTGGGGGGTGTATTTATAGGCATTTTGAGGTTTGGGAAACTTTGCCCCCGGTAGGAATGTATATCCCATACGTCACTAGCTCATGGACTCTTGCTACTATGAAATAAATGAATTTATCAGGTAAGTTCTTACAAAAATTGTTTTATTTATATATATATATATATATATATATATATATATATATATATATATATATATATATATATATATACACACACAAAAGAGTCCCAGAGCTCTGCACACACTGTCCCAAGTTTAGATAATGTGCCCGGGGTGCATCAAAAGACAGCATATAATGTAGAAAAGGAAGCACTCGCTGTGTCTTGCAAAATAGTATATTTAATGTACAACTGTATAGTAACGTTTCAGGGTAATTAGCCCCATCCTCAGACCATATTATAAACATAAAAGAAGTGAAATATATAACTTTACCCTCCACCAAGTGTGTACTAGGAAACCGGAAGTGACCATGGCGTTCTCCCTGCACCACTGCGCAGGTCCAGGGGTAGTCATGGCAACTGGTAGTAGCGTTCCCTATTCAGTAACAGCGTTCACTCCGGAGCTAGCAGGCACGCCCATCTGCACTGTATGTGCCAAAGGTTGCCCTGGGAACCGGGTGACGCTTCCTATGGAGACACGTAGCACATATATTAATGAGCATATAGAAATATACATTCAAGCAGACACCTAACAAAATCCTGTAAGCAAATAACATGAAGTATGGAAATGCATAATTAAATAGTATGTTATGGCAGTATATACATTATTAAAGATAATTACAAGCATTGGCCATTTATAGAATATATGGCAGCTATTATATCTAAACCAGATATTTAACAGGTATTTAACAAACTAAAGGAAACTAAAGGAAACAGTGCCAATCTAGATTTACGTTAAGTGTGTAAATCCACCTGGACTCTTTTTGTAAAAGAAGTTTGGCCCTGTCTCCTCCTCTGTTTAGTCTTGGGACATGGTCAATAATTATGTACCTAAGATTTGACACCATATGGCCCGTCAATGCAAAGTGCCTCGCAACTGGTTGATCAGATTGTTTTTTATCAATCGCTGATCTGATAGCAGTGCGGTGGTTGGCCATACGGGTCCGTAGGTCGTCAATAGTTTTTCCCACATAATATAATCCACACGGACAGTGGATAAGATATACTATATATTCAGTGGTACAGGTCACCCGGTGTTTAATAGTAAACGTTTTGTTGGTATGAGGGTGTACAAAACATTTTGTAGAGCTTAAACCATTACAGGTAGTGCACCCCATACACTTATAGCAACCCCACTTCGGTGGGTTGAGCCATGTCTGTTTCTTGTAACATCCAATTGGATCCACCTTAACCAGAGTGTCCCAAATAGATCTTGACTTTCTAAAACTCAATCTGGGTGGTCCCATATTGGCAAAGGGGAGAGTGTGGTCAGACTGTACAATGTTCCAGTCTTTCTTCAAGACCGTTGGAAGACCCTGTTTGTCTACTGTATAGGTGGTCAAGTATGTCATCCTATCAGTATTGGATTTCTTGGTAGTGGCCTGCAGAGCTTCATCTTGTGACAAGTCTCAAAATTGTTTCAGATGACTGTTCAGATGTTGTTCCGTGTATCCACACTGCAGGAATCTTTTTTTAATTTCAAGTAGCTGGTTTTTTGTTTGGGCTGAGTCACTGTTGTTCCTAACAACTCTTTTAAACTGTGAAATAGGCAAGGCCTTTTTTAAAGCTGGAGGATGACAACTGGTGGCCTGTAACAGAGTGTTCCTGTCTGTGGGTTTACGAAACAGAGTAATGGATAATTGGTGTTGATCTTTGTAAATACGTAAATCCAAAAAATCCACAGACACTTCACTGCACTGCATTTTGAATTGTAGAGTGGGGCGAGTCTCATTCAAAAGTTGAAACCACAGTTGTAGATCCTGTACAGAACCATCCCAAATCAGGAAGAGGTCATCTATACAACGACGAAACATCCTGATATTGGGATGGAAAAACACATCAGTCTGGTACTGCTCGAATTCAAAGCAAAAATAATTCTTTGTAAGACAATGATGTAGCAATTCCAGAATCCATTCTATGTTGGGTCCAACAAAAGGATATCTACACAAATGGTTGTGGACCGCCTCAATACCCTGGCTATGTGGTATGACTGTGTAGAGACTTACCACGTCAAGGGTAACTAACAATTCAGTCCCCTTCAAAGTGTCAAGAAGCTTAAGTTCTTGGATTAGAGCCATAGAGTCCAGCAGAAAAGATGGCATGTTGCGGACCAACGGTTGCAGCAATGAGTCCAGATAAGTAGCTATGGGCTGAAGCAAGGAACCAATAGCTGAAGAAGCAGTGATGGATATCCATGGCAACTATGGTCAGCATCGTAACAATTTTTCACGTGAAGAGAGGAAAGCTCTGAAGAATTTACAAGATAATACTGCCCAAGGTGCACAAACATGCTACATTACCCCCGGGAAGACCGATAGTTTCGGCTATTGGTTCCTTGCTTCAGCCCATAGCTACTTATCTGGACTCATTGCTGCAACCGTTGGTCCGCAACATGCCATCTTTTATGCTGGACTCTATGGCTCTAATCCAAGAACTCAAGCTTCTTGACACTTTGAAGGGGACTGAATTGTTAGTTACCCTTGACGTGGTAAGTCTCTACACAGTCATGCCACATAGCCAGGGTATTGAGGCGGTCCGCAACCATTTGTGTAGATATCCATTTGTTGGACCCAACATAGAATGGATTCTGGAATTGCTACATCATTGTCTTACAAAGAATTATTTTTGCTTTGAAAATCTATTCTACTTGCAACTGTTAGGTACGGCGATGGGGTCAAGTGTGGCCCCATCATACGCTAACCTTTATATGGCCGAATTCAAGCAGTACCAGACTGATGTGTTTTTCCATCCCAATATCAGGATTTTTCGTCGTTATATAGATGACCTCTTCCTGATTTGGGATGGTTCTGTACAGGATCTACAAATGTGGTTTCAACTTTTGAATGAGACTCGCCCCACTCTGCAATTCAAAATGCAGTACAGTGAAGTGTCTGTGGATTTTTTGGATTTACGTATTTGCAAAGATCAACACCAATTATCCACTACTCTGTTTCGTAAACCCACAGACAGGAACTCTCTGTTACAGGCCACCAGTTGTCATCCTCCAGCTTTAAAAAAGGCCTTGCCTATTTCACAGTTTAAAAGAGTTGTTAGAAACAACAGTGACTCGGCCCAAACAAAAAAACAGCTACTTGAAATGAAAACAAAATTCTGCATACATGGAACAACATCTGAACAGTCATCTGAAACAATTTTGGGACTTGTCACAAGATGAAGCTCTGCAGGCCACTACCAACAAATCCAATACTGATAGGATGACATATTTGACCACCTATACAGTAGACAAACAGGGTCTTCCAACGGTCTTGAAGAAAGACTGGAACATTGTACAGTATGACCACACTCTCCCCTTTTCCAATATGGGACCACCCAGAGTGAGCTTTAGAAAGTCAAGATCTATTCGGGGCACTCTGGTTAAGGTGGATCCAATTGGATGTTACAAGAAACAGACATGGCTCAACCCACCGAAGTGGGGTTGCTATAAGTGTCTGGGGTGTACTACCTGTAATGGTTTAAGCTCTACAAAATTTTTTGTACACCCTCATACCAACAAAAAGTTTACTATTAAACACCGGGTGACCTGTACCACTGAATATATAGTATATCTTATCCACTGTCCATGTGGATTATATTATGTGGGAAAAACTATTGACGACCTACGGACCCGTATGGCCAACCACCGCACTGCCATCAGATAAGCGATTGATAAAAAACAATCTGATCAACCAGTTGCGAGGCACTTTGCATTGACGGGCCATACGGTGTCAAATCTTAGGTACGTCATTATTGACCATGTCCCAAGACTAAACAGAGGAGGAGACAGGGCCAAACTTCTTTTACAAAAAGAGTCCAGGTGGATTTACACACTTAACACCCTAACACCTAAAGGGTTAAACGTAAATCTAGATTGGCAATGTTTCCTTTAGTTTGTTAAATACCTGTTAAATATCTGGTTTATATATAATAGCTGCCATATATTCTATAAATGGCCAATGCTTGTAATTATCTTTAATAATGTATATACTGCAATAACGTACTATTTAACTATGCATTTCCATACTTCACTTTAATTGCTTACAGGATTTTGTTAGGTGTCTGCTTGAATGTATATTTCTATATGCTCATTAATATATGTACTACGTGTCTCCATAGGAAGCGTCACCCGGTTCCCAGGGCAACCTTTGGCACTGACAGTGCAGATGGGCGTGCCTGCTAGCTCCGGAGTGAACGCTGTTACTGAATAGGGAACGCTACTACCGGTTGCCATGACTACCCCTGGACCTGCGCAGTGGTGCAGGGAGAACGCCATGGTCACTTCCGGTTTCGTAGTACACACTTGGTGGAGGGTAAGGTTATATATTTCACTTCTTTTATGTTTATAATATGGTCTGAGGACGGGGCTAATTACCCCGAAACGTTACTATACAGTTGTATATTAAATATACTATTTTGCAAGACCCGGCGAGTGCATCCTTTTCTACATTATATATATATATATATATATATATATATATATATATATATATATATATATATATATATATATATATATATATATATTGTGACCTGGGATCTTGGAAACACACAGTCCTCAAAGCTGGAAACACCACACAAGGTTGTAGCTTTATAAAATACAGTCTGTTTATTATAAGGTCTGGCAAAAACAGGCAAAATAAACATAAACAAAACAAAAGAGGCTTGCTCTACTGAGCACTTACTGACAAGTACAACTGTCTGCACTAAGTAGCTTTTCACAAAAGTAATATTGCCCAGACCTTTCAAACTTTGTCCTTTAGAGATAATTCCTCTCAGTCTCTCAGGAGAGTGTTTGCAGTTTCCCTTTACTGCTGGCAAATCTACCTCTCAACCCCTGACTGGGGATTTTATTAGCACCTGCTGTCAATTACCACATGCAGGTGAGTAGCTAGCTGAGTCAGATAGAATTCCTGGACTGGACTTTTTGACACAATGTGCTACCTGCAAACTGCGGGGTGGAGCACTGTCCCACCCTACTCTCCAAATACACCACCCCAGGGACCCAGAAATAAATCACATATTTTCTCTATGTGGCAAACAAACATAACAATTCTCCCTGGGGTTGTCAGACCATACCCCGCACTGCAGCACTTTTGAGGGAATATAGACACCTTCCATTACTATGCCTTGGGTTCTGTCACACATCCTCCCCGCAAGCTCAGACCTAGTGGGGTGAGCGACCATGGCCAAAAGCGTATGCATACGTGAAAGGCCATCAGCATTACCCTGTTTACTTCCTGCCCTGTGTTCTACTGAGAAGAGATAGGGTTGCAAACCAAGGAACCAGCGTGTAACTCTACTATTATTATCCTTATTTTGACTCATCCATTTGAGAGGTGCATGATCAGTAACTAGTCTAAATTTTCTGCCCAACAAATAATATTTGAGAGTTTCAACAGCCCATTTAATTGCTAGACACTCCTTTTCAACAATCGAATAGTTCTTTTCTCTAGGTTGAAGTTTTTCTCGGCTCAGGTATAGTATTGGGTGCTCTTCACTTTGACTTGACTTTCCTGGGAAAGCACTGCTCCAAGCCCTACATCAAAGGCATCCATCTGTAAAACAAACTCCTTTGAAAAATCAGGGGTGACTAACACTGGTTGTCTACAGATGGCTTCCTTGAGATTTTGAAATGCCTGTTCAGCTTCAGAGGACCATTTCACTATTATTGGAGCTTTTGCTTTAGTGAGGTCAGTTAAAGAACCCGCTATAGTAGCAAAGTTGGAGATAAACCTTCTGTAGTAGCCAACAAGCCCAAGAAATGTTCAGACCTGTTTCTTCGTCATAGGTCGTGGCAAATTCCTTATGGCTTCAACTTTAGCAAGTTGTGGCTTCACTATTCCTCTTCCAATGGAATAGCCAAGATACTTGGCCTCCTCCAAGCCAATGGTACATTTACTCGGATTTGCTGTCAGACCGGCATTTCTTATGGACTTAAGGACAGCTTGCACTTTTGGCAAGTGAGACTCCCAATCTTCGCTATGTATGACCACGTCATCTAAGTAAGCTGCAGCATAATGAGCATGTGGCCTTAGATCCGGTCCATCATTCTTTGAAATGTTGCTGGAGCACCATGTAGGCCAAAAAGTAACACCTTGTATTGGAAGAGCTGGTGCTGTTGGGCATGTTCCATGTGTTCTCTAACTATGGGCATAATGGCTGTCATCCGATCCTGCATCTGAGTTATATGTTAAATCACACTTCTGTGAGGGGTTGACTCCTGTTCCCAAGTCTCCTTAGCTATGTCTAGCAACCCTCTGGGGTGTCTTCCATACAAAAGTTCAAAGGGCGAAAACCCAGTAGAAGCTTGAGGGACCTCTAGGATGGAAAACATTAAATAAGGCAAAAGGAAATCCCAGTTTTTCCCATCTTTATCAATTACTTTTTTGAGCATAGCCTTTAGTGTTTTATTAAATCGTTCTACCAGACCATCAGTTTGTGGGTGATATACGGATGTTTTCAGATGCTTTATATGAAGAAGATTACACAACTCCTTTGTAATTCTCGACATAAATGGAGTGCCTTGGTCTGTTAACATTAACTCCTTAGCAATTGCTTTTGCTGAAGTAGTACGCATGGGTATTGCCTCAGGGTAACGTGTAGCATAGTCTACTATTACCAATATATACTGGTGCCCCCTTGCAGACTTTACAAGAGGACCCACAAAATCCATACCAATGCGTTCAAATGGGACCGCAATTATGGGTAAGGGCACCAAGGGGCTATGGTGTGCTGTAAGAGGGGCAGTTAATTGGCATTCAGGACAAGAAGAACAATAATTTGTGATAGATGCCATTACACCTAGCCAATAAAACCTCCTAAGAATTCTCTCTCTGTTTTTTTCAATCCCCAAGTGCCCCCCAAGTATGTGGCTATGTGCCAGGTTTAATACAGTGTGTCGATATGCCTGGGGTACTAACAGCTGTTTGACAGACTCCTTTTTCCCAACTCTGTACAATAAATCATTTTCCACTTCAAAGTATGGATAGGTGAGAGCTTTATCAGTATTAATGGGGGTGCCATTTCTTATGAAAATATAGTTTCTAGCCACAGCTAAAGTTGGATCCTCCCATTGTGCAGCCCTAAAGTTACTTGGGCTAACCTCTAGGTCAGTTATTTCTACATCAGGTTCAGATATATTAGATTGACCTGTATTATTCTGTTCAGTATTACCTCCAAATAGGGTTTCCATAGGGGTTGAGTGTTTCCCTCTAGCAGGAGTTATTTTGTCTAAGTCATCCCCCAACAAATCAGAAAAGGGAAAGTCACAAACAGTGCCCTCTACTGAATCCGGTGAATTTTCCTCAGCAGCATCCCATAGATTCAAAAAATGGGGAAAATCTCTGCCTATTATCATTTCATGGACTAATTTATCCACTAAACCAACTCTATGATTTATAGGGCCATTTTGAGTTTCAATAAGTACTTTAGCAGTTGGATACTTGTGTATGTCCCCATGGACACAAGCAATATCTAGGTTCTGGTAATTATCAATATAGAAAAATGTAGGAAGAAGAAATGGATATACCTGAGCACTCAAAATGAGCTAATAGGAATTAATTCACAATGTTAGTAGATGTGCAGGACTGGGGTATTTATGAATAAAACATAACTTTTAATAATATCAGGTAAAAAAAGGTGAATAATAGTGATAAACATTCACTCCGTGTAGTGTATATTAAAATCAATTAAAAAGATGAATGCTGCAGTGCCAAACATTGGCCATACTAAGTATGTCAAGTGGGTGATTTACAATCTCAAGCACTATAGAGTGCTTAGTAATAGCAACAATACCAATTCAATGAGAGAAGGAAGTTACACTTCCACAAAATCTGATGCTGAGTACAGTGCTCAGCCAGTGTTAGCTTAAATTAAAGTCACACACTCTGTATACAGTTACCAAACAGGGTTGAACTATCAATGAATAGACCTGTGTTAATGAGTCAAGAAGAAACCCAATTCACAGGAGAGAGGTGTAAGTGCAGAGACTATACCGCTAACATGTATATGTTGCTATAAGCAATTATACCCACAAGAAGTGTGTGCGTGGTGGGTAAGTCTGGCAGGGGTGTACCACAATATGCTCACGGATTGCACAAATAACTAATCTAAAAAGAGGATTGACCTCGCACAAATTATCTAGCTAGTGCAATACTGGAGCGGTACTACACCTTGTCAGAATCCCATACTATATAACGTATATTGCTAAGAGGTACTGGTGACCTGAGTGAAGTCAGATACATAAGCCAAGGAAATGGCTAATTAGTTTAGAAGGGATACTTCGTAGTAAGTATTTGACAATGCGGCCTAGTATTTCACAAATAAACACACACACACACTATATCACTGTCAGCATTCATAAAGAGCTTTCATCCCCCAACAAATCAGAAAAGGGAAAGTCACAAACAGCGCCCTCTACTGAATCCGGTGAATTTTCCACAGCAGCATCCCATAGATTCAAAAAATGGGGAAAATCTCTGCCTATTATCATTTCATGGACTAATTTATCCACTAAACCAACTCTATGATTTATAGGGCCATTTTGAGTTTCAATAAGTACTTTAGCAGTTGGATACTTGTGTATGTCCCCATGGACACAAGCAATATCTAGGTTCTGGTAATTATCAATAGGAGTATTTCTCAACAGACCCCTGTCTATGAGCGTAACCATGCTACCAGAGTCCAGCAAAGCTTTAATTTCATTTCCCTCCACCCTTACAGTGCACCAAGGGTGGCCATTTAAACAATCATTTTTGGTAATTACATATACTGAGCGAGAGTACAATGAATAATTGTCTCTCATATTGCCAACATTACATTCCATAGCAAGATCATTCTCAGGGCAGTCCTTTGCAAAATGTCCATACTCTTTACATTGAAAACATTTAATATTAGCATTAGACAACATCTTTGAGGCTATTGTGGACCCTTCCTGCCTCACAAAACTCTTGTCCCTTGCTGCAATGTCCCTCGGGTTGTAAAAACCCATCTGCTCCTCCCGATACCCCCTTTTCCCCGGAACAGTCTTACCCAATTTACTGGGACTCTGGATCTTCGAGGTTCTAGGTCTTTCCTGGTTGGGGATTTGTAGAAACTATCCGGCAGTCAAATAGCGTTCCACCAGGGCAACTAGACCATCAGCAGCTTTAGGTTCACTCTGGCTGACCCACCGCCGCAGGGAAACAGGCAATCCTCGCAGGAACCGGTCCTTCACGAGCTGTTCCACAATGTGACTAGCTGAGTTGACCTCTGGCTGTAGCCATTTCCTGGCAAGATGTATCAAGTCAAACATCTGTGACCGCACGGCTTTGTCTTGACTGTAAGTCCAGGAGTGAAATCGCTGGGCCCTCACTGCTGTCATTACTCCCAGGCGGGTCAAGATTTCTGTTTTTAGCTTTTTATAGTCACTGGCCTGCTCAGGCTCCAAATCATAATATGCCTTCTGAGGTTCTCCACTCAAAAATGGCGCAAGGAGACTTGCCCATTCAGACGCAGGCCACCCTTCTCTTTCGGCTGTCCTTTCAAAAGCCATCAAGTAAGCCTCCACATCATCTGTAGCCACAATCTTTTGCAAATAATTACTCACTCTCAGAGTCTTAGAACTGTGTGGCATTTCTGCAGCACACCTGCCCAGTCTTTCAGATAGGCCTCGAATCTCCTGCTGCATGGTACGTGTGATATTCTGCTGTTCCTCTCTTTGTGTTAATACCAGTTTTTGTAGCACTGCAATATTTTCTTGCTGGCTGGTAGTAGCTTGCTGCTGTGAGGCCGTAGCCTGTAGTAAAGCCTTTACAACTTCCTCCATTTTAAGTGTGGTATTGTTTCCTTAACAGACTATCAGTGTGTTGCCTGCATTCTCCACCATATGTGACCTGGGATCTTGGAAACACACAGTCCTCAAAGCTGGAAACACCACACAAGGTTGTAGCTTTATAAAATACAGTCTGTTTATTATCAGGTCTGGCAAAAACAGGCAAAATAAACATAAACATAAACAAAACAAAAGAGGCTTGCTCTACTGAGCACTGTCTGCACTAAGTAACTTTTCACAAAAGTAATATTGCACAGACCTTTCAAACTTTGTCCTTTAGAGATAATTCCTCTCAGTCTCTCAGGAGAGTGTTTGCAGTTTCCCTTTACTGCTGGCAAATCTACCTCTCAACCCCTGACTGGGGATTTTATGAGCACCTGCTGTCAATTACCACATGCAGGTGAGTAGCTAGCTGAGTCAGACAGAATTCCTGGACTGGACATTTTGACATAATGTGCTACCTGCAAACTGCGGGGTGGAGCACTGTCCCACCCTACTCTCCAAATACACCACCCCAGGGACCCAGAAATAAATCACATATTTTCTCTATGTGGCAAACAAACATAACAATTCTCCCTGGGGTTGTCGGACCATACCCCGCACTGCAGCACTTTTGAGGGAATATAGACACCTTCCATTACTATGCCTTGGGTTCTGTCACAATATATATATATATATATATATATATATATATATATATCTACACAGCAAAGAAGGCACTCTTCGTTTGAATAAATCGTTTAATGGTAAACGTTTTCGGGGTCTCCCCCGTCCTCAGACCACTTACAGACATTAATCACAACACACCTTAAATACCTACTTACCCCCACCGTGAGACACCGCCATCAGACTCCCAGCTTCCGTGTAGCGCAACTGCGCATGCGCGCCCGGAACTAAGGAGAGCCGACGGGGACAAACTACCAAGTAAAAAGCAAAAGTGAAAATCAACATAACAATACTAATGCAGCAATATAGTAAAGTAGCTAAAGATGGTACTGTGTTACATATCGGTATGTCTGCCTTACACTAAGCATAATGCAATTTACACAGATCGTACCTACCCCCCATGCTACCTTCACAAGTTACACATATAATGTTTGTTTACATTCTAATCTCTGCAAAACTTTATGCGAGAATTTATATTAATATTTACATAGAGGGGCTGCCTGTGCGTACTGACTATACTCTTAATGTGTTAAACTCATGCCCTCAACTGGACTTAAGTACATAGTCAAAACCATTAGCACAGTACCCATTACACAGACCAAAAGAGATTGAGCTCAAAGAAGTATTACTTTAACACGAAGCACCCTCCAATCTACCATCTTCAATACCTGAAAGAAATCCTCAATTAGGAAAATACTTTATTCTAAATGGGGAACCCAGCTGTAAAGATCATCCACTATACTAAAATTTCACTGCATATACTCATTGCAGCAATGGACGTGCATATTCATATTAGCTTTAGCTCTCATATTAACATGAAGGAGGCAGTGGGCATAAGTCTACTACAACTTTTACAAAAAACATTGGTAGTCCAACTGGACATTGAGCCCCTTTGGGTACATAGTCTCCAGATTAAAAATCCACTGGGACTCCCGTTGTAGTAGACGTCTACCCCTGTCACCCCCCCTAGGATTGCTTGGGACGTGGTCTATGATGATATATCGAAGGTCAGACACAGCATGCCCACTGGTACTGAAGTGGCGAGCCACCGGTTGGTCTGAATCGCCATTCTTAATTGCCAGCCGAATCGCTGACCGGTGGTTCGCCATCCTCGTCCTGAGATCATCCTGGGTCTTACCCACGTAAAATTTACCACACGGACAATGTAATAAATACACAATATACGTGGTTGTGCAAGTAACCCTATGCAGGATGTGGTACTTCTTATTAGACCATGGATGTTGGAATGTGTTACTCTGGGTTAGCCCACCACAGGTAGTGCAACCACTGCAGCGGAAGCAACCTTTTTTCGTGGTTTTTAACCATGTACTAGGCATATAACTTTCACTGTTGTCGGGTCTTAATAACATGTCTTTCAGTGATCTCCCACGCTTGAACCCAACCAGTGGTGACACACAGGATGCAAAGGGTAATGTTTTGTCACTCTCCAAAATGTCCCAATATTCCCTCAAAATATTGGAGAACTGTAGTTTTTCAGGTGAAAAGATGGTGGTAAAAATCATTTTCTTCTCACTCTTATCTCTCTCCACCTTAGTGAGTGCCTGTTCCTGTGTAAGCCCTGATGCTTCCAGTAATGATTGATCAAGATACTTAGATCCATATCCACGATCTGTAAATTTCTTGTACATTTCCTGTAGTTGCTGTTCCTTCCTTTCTTGATTGCTATTATTGCGTACCACTCGCTTAAACTGTGACCTTGACAGTGATTTTTTCAAACTAGGAGGGTGACAGCTTGTGGCATCCAGTAATGAATTCCTGTCAGTTTCTTTGTGGTATAGAGTTGTACTGATGACTGTGTTCTCTTTGAAAATCCTTAAATCCAGGAAATCGATGGTATTTACATTATAGGTCATCTTAAATTGTACTTGTGGATTCACATTGTTTACTTCTGAATACCACACCAGTAACTCATCCTCTGTGCCACACCAGATAAGGAAGAGGTCATCTATGTACCGTTGGTATAACCTTATTCTAGGATCTTCAAAGGCAGTGGTGGCAACCGTTTCAAAGTGGGCCATAAACAGATTCGCATAAGATGGGGCCACATTGGACCCCATCGCTGTTCCTGAGATCTGTAGAAAAAAGTCCCTCTCGAATTTAAAATAATTGCACCTTAAACAGAAGTCCAATAGTTCAGACATCACATCAACCGGAGGGCCAATATAGGGGTGTCTAAGAAGATGGTACAAAACAGCAGCCATTCCCTGTTCGTGGGGAATCACGGTATATAAACTGGTCACATCCAATGTGACCAGAAGCTCATCTTCACTAGATGTTTGATAGGTCTTCAACAGCTGGATAAGCTCAATAGAGTCCAAAAGAAAGGAACCAGTGTGTCTCACGATTGGTTGCAGAATACTATCTACAAAAGTAGCCAGGGGTTGTAAAATAGATCCCCTGGCTGACACAATTGGTCTTCCTGGAGGTGTGATTGGATTTTTATGCACCTTCGGCAAGGTGTAGATCACAGGGACAATAGGATGCTCAACTTGTAAGTAATCCCTCAGGGCTTTATCAATGATGCCTTGTTGATAAAGACATTCTAGATAGTTGTCAATTCTAGTCTTAAAGGATCCAGTAGGATTGCCCGGTAGCCGTCTGTATGTATCACCATCGGATAATTGCTGCACAATTTCCTGCTTATAATCACGATAGTCTTGCAGGACCAGGGCCCCTCCTTTGTCCGCCTCCCGTATCACCAAGTCTTTATTATTCTGTAAGCTTTTGAGAGCTAGGCGCTGTTCTCTATTCAAGTTATTCCGAAAGCTGTTTTTATGGTCATGAAGATCTCTCATCATGTCCCCCTTAATCATTCTTGCATAAGTGGCAATGCTTGCATTAGTGCTTTTTGGATCAAACTTGCCCTTCTTACGTAAGCCCACTGGTTCCTCTTTGGGGATCCCAAAGTGTTCCTTCAACCTCAAGGATCTCTGAAATTTAAAGAGATCAACATTGAGAAAAAATTAGTTTGCATATAAGGTTGGGATGAATTTCAGACCATTCTGCAGTACTTGAAACTTAAAGTAGAGAGAAACTCTAACTAAACAGACTACATATATAGCACTCTAAGGGGTTGATGTAGGGTACATCTGTAAAAAGTACACAAGATTCTATTCCTTAAGGCAAATCAGAGTTACTGATAGTCTAGTGAGCTTGCGTGTTCAACGTTAAAACATAACTTTTATTATGTCAAATTTAAAATAGAAACCTGGAAAATGATTTAAAAACACTCTCAGATGCTGGAGGAGTAGTAATTAACCTGTTAACGTTTAATAGATTCTAGTAAAGTAGGTCATATATTGTGCTTGTAGACTACTGTGGTGTAGTTGTATCAAGTGTGTTTGAATAAATACACACTTGTAACAAGAAGTCTTATTAAATTATTGGGTGTATATAAATATACAAAAAAGTTACTGTGATGAGAGCAGGATGTGATGTCACTAGTATGTGGGCGGGGCTTAGGTCCGGTGTCTGTGTCGCAGTTAGTTTTAGTACAATTAACCTGACTAGATGTGTATTGTTATGCTCTGCAATAAAATAGAGTTGTACCATCATTGCTGTGTCCTGCATATGTCTTGCATCTCATGACATGGGTCAGAAGTTCTGGACTGCGCTTCTGTTCCTGATCGATTGCAATGTCAAAGTTTACCCCACCTGAGCCTTTTGACTTTTCTCAGCCTGCAGCTTGGCCCACATGGCGTCAGCGGTTTCAGCGCTTTAGGATTGCATCCAAACTGAACAAGGAGAGTGGTGAAGTACAAGTTAATTCTCTTTTATACTCTATGGGGAAAGATGTAGAGCCAGTGTTCAATGCTTTTACTTTCCAAGAAGGGGAAGAAGTTAACTTTGATATAGTTATGGATAAACTCAGTGCCCACTTTGTGCCCAAAAGAAATGTGATTCATGAGAGAGCTTGTTTTCACAAACGTAATCAGCGTGTGGGAGAATCTGTGGAGTCATTTGTGCGCAGCCTGTATGAATTAGCTGAATTCTGTGAGTTTGGTGTTGCTAAAGAAGAGCAAATCAGATACAGAATAGTTATTGGAATTGCAGATGCTGAAGTCTCCCTGAAGCTGCAGTTAGAGCCTGATTTAACGTTAGATGGGGCTATTAGGATGGCTTGCCAGAGTGAACTGGTGAAAAAGCAAAGTGCTGATCTGAGGTCTGAGAGTATTGTGGATGAAGTGCAACAGTCTAGGAAAATTACTAGTGAAAGGCACAGTGTGAGCGGTAGATCTAAAGTACTGGAAAGGCCTAGAAGTGGATGGGCGCAACATGGCCGATGCACACGGTGCTACCGGGCTCATGATCAGAGTGCTATATGCCCGGCCAGAGATAAAAGATGCAGAAAATGTAACAGAATAGGCCATTTTGAAGTGGTGTGTAAAACTGAATACATTAAGGAGATGCAGGTGGACAGTGACCAGGAGGGTCAGGAAGTGTCTTTTGTGGGGTCTGTTGTGGAACGGACAAGCTCAGAGGAAGATTGGAAAGTTACTTTTACTATAATGGGAGCCAAAGTTGATTTTAAGATTGACACAGGAGCAGATATCACTGTAATGTCTTTTGCTGAATTTATGAAACTGCCTCGACAGCCCCAGCTGGCGAAGGTTACTACAAATGTCCATAGTCCTGGTGGCCGCATTGATTGTGTGGGGAAATTTCTTGCCAGCTGTGAGTACAAACAGAGGAAGTTCACCATGTGGGTGCATGTGATCAGAGGTCAGTGTGTTAACAGTTTATTGAGCAGAAAAGCAGCCTGTGACTTGGGCCTCGTGGCCAGAGTGAATGAGATCTCTGAAGATATGTTTGGCGAGTTGGGCCTACTGAACTGCAAACCTGTCCGTATAGCACTTAAAAGTGACGCAGTCCCATACAGTATTTCTACTCCTCGTAGAATTCTGTTCCCGCTCATGCCTCAAGTGGAGAAAGAGCTCATGCGCATGAAGTCTATGGGGGTTATTGAAGAGGTTGTTGAAGCAACTGATTGGTGTGCTCCCATTGTTCTAGTTGCAAAGAAAAACGGAAAGGTACGCATCTGTGTGGACCTGAAAAGGTTGAATGAGGCAGTGAAGAGGGAGAGATTTGTGCTGCCGACATTGGAAGATATAGCCCCGAAGTTGGCTGGGGCAAAGTTCTTTTCCACATTAGACGCTTCTAGCGGCTTTTGGCAGATCCCCCTGGATCCAAAGTGCCGCAAACTGACTACCTTTATCACACCGGTAGGTCGGTTCTGCTTCTGCAGACTCCCCTTTGGGATATCCTCCGCTCCTGAAATCTTTCAAAGGGAAATGAGTTCTCTCCTGAGTGGCCACGTGGGCACAGCGGTCGTCATGGACGACATTCTAGTGTATGGGTCTACAGTGGAGGAGCATGATCAGCGTTTGAGTTGTGTGCTGCAGGCTATCAAAGAGTCTGGGCTGAAGCTGAATAAAGAAAAATGTCATTTTAGGAAAACTGAATTATGCTACTTTGGGCATATCATCAACGGGGATGGCATCAAGCCGGACCCCGAGAAAATTCGGGCTATTGAACAGATGAAAAGCCCTTCTGATGTACATGAGCTGAGACAGATATTGGGCCTTGTAAATTACGTGGGCAAGTTTCTTCCAGATTTATCTACAGTTTTACACCCTATCACAGAGTTGCTTAAGAAAGATGTTGCCTGGGTCTGGGGACCCTCACAGGAAAAAGCATTCCTGCATGCCAAGTCACTGCTGGGGTCTGCCCCAGTGCTGGGGTTCTACGACCCTTCAAAAAAGACTGTGGTTAGTGCTGATGCAAGCAGTTATGGGTTGGGGGCTGCACTCCTGCAGTTGAATGACAACAAACTACAGCCCATCGCCTACTGTTCCCGCACACTGACGGCTGCGGAGTCAAAATACGCTCAAATTGAGAAAGAGTGCCTGGCTGCAGTTTGGGCCTGTGAGCGATTTCAGCGTTATCTAGTGGGTTTGGAGAAATTTAGTCTGGAAACTGACCACAAACCGCTAGTCCCTCTAATCAATTCTTATGACATTGACAAAACACCCTTGAGATGCCAGAGACTTTTAATGAGACTGCTCAGGTTCAATGTTCAGGCAGTGCATGTGCCGGGGAAACAACTGGTTGTGGCAGATACACTATCCAGGCTCCCGCTGGCTGCTGCTGAAGAATCCTCCACGGAATCGGATGTGAAAGTGTATGTTGATTCAGTTCTGGCCTCTAAGTCCATTTCTTCAAGGAAACTGGAAGAGATAAAGAAAGAGACATATTTGGACACAGATCTGCAAGAAGTTATAAGGTACATAAAAGATGGCTGGCCCGAGAGCCGGGCAGCCTGGATGTCTTTAAATGCTTACCAGCCAGAGAGGTCGCAGCTCACGGAGCTGGAGGGGTTGGTGCTGTTCCAAGACCGCATTGTAATTCCTGTTAGCATGAGGAAGGAGATGTTAAACAGGATTCATGATGGCCACCTAGGCATTACAAAGTGCAGAGAAAGGGCAGCTACAGCTGTGTGGTGGCCTGGAATCAGCTCCGACATTGCAAATCACGTGTCTAAATGTGCCTTTTGCCGGGAACGCCGGCCTACTCAGAGAAGGGAGCCCTTGATGTCTACTCCGCTGCCTGCGGGGCCGTGGCAGAAAATAGCTGTTGATTTGTGTGAACTGCATGGGAAAAAGTTTCTTGTTGTGATCGACTACTATTCCAGGTATTTGGAAATTGCACCCCTGAATGATATCACAAGTCAGGCCGTTATCATTCGCCTGAAGAGCTTGTTCGCCCGCTGGGGCATTCCAATGGAGCTGGTGAGTGATAATGGTATGCAGTTCGCTTCTACAGAGTTCAGTGCTTTCAGCAGGGAATATGATTTTGTACATTCCACGTCAAGTCCACATTATCCGCAGGCCAACGGAATGGCTGAAAGGGCAGTTCAAACAACAAAATTCATTCTAAAGCAATCTGAGCCGTACCTAGCCCTCTTGTCATACAGGGCGACGCCCATTCAAGCCACCGGGTTTAGCCCGGCACAGCTGATGCTAGGACGCCAGATTCCCACCACTTTACCCTCAGTGGGTGTCTTCAAGCCGCCTGGCCCTGTTCCTCGGGACGAAGTCCTTAGGAGGGATGAAGAGGCCAAAAAAGGGTTATCGTTTCTTCTACGACAGGAGACATTCTGTCAGGCCTTTACAGGAACTGAAAGCGGGCCACAGTGTCAGAATTAAACTGGATGATGAGAAGAAATGGAAGACGCCTGCTACGGTAGTGGGCCGCTCTCCAGAACCAAGGTCTTACACAGTCCTTACAAAGGGAGGGACGGTTACACGCCGTAACCGAAGACATCTTCAGCCTGTACCTGAGAGTCTGGAACCGGATACCTCAGTACCACCGCCGGTGGGATCCCCTGTTCTAAGAGAGGTGCCTTCCCCTCAGCAAGATCACAGCGGGGATATATCTTTGCCTCCAGCAGACTCTTGTTCACCATCTTCTGTATCAGAGGACAGTTCATGCAAAGTTACATCAAGCGGAAGAGTGGTGAAACTTCCGGCCCGATACAGGGACTGACTTTAGCTAAAACAGTGACCGGAAGTATGGGCAGAATAATCCCATGGTCACTGTGGACTAGGGTAGTCTACCCCGATGTCCAAGTCAGGATGTAATTTATTTGTTCATGTTTCTAATCTATCTGTTTTTATAATGTTCAAAAACAAAAATGTTGTTGTATATCCTGTTGGTGTACCTTGTTATTTATTATATGCAAATGTATGCTTTGCCTTTGAAAAAGGGGAAGATGTGATGAGAGCAGGATGTGATGTCACTAGTATGTGGGCGGGGCTTAGGTCCGGTGTCTGTGTCGCAGTTAGTTTTAGTACAATCAACCTGACTAGATGTGTATTGTTATGCTCTGCAATAAAATAGAGTTGTACCATCATTGCTGTGTCCTGCATATGTCTTGCATCTCATGACAGTTACTCTGTAGTCTCTACTTATAGTAATGTTAGTAAAGTATCGATTTATATATTATATTATACACAAGTGTCCCTGCATGTTGCAAAATAACCATATGTCAGTACAGCTCTAACATTATGGTTTAACCCAATACTATCTGCTTGAGGGTAGCATACTCTATCTATTGGAGTAGTGAAATTTGAGTACAATATATCATATCTAAGAGATTAATACTGTTGTAGCTGGGGGATTTGCCCCCTATGTTGATCTTTGTGTACCACTTGGTATTCCATCTAAAGGGAAGTTGCCACTTTCTCTATTCAGTAATTATTATTTATGTTACCCACAATTAATGGGTGGCTTCTGCGTATGTACGTGGAATGTTCAGTGTTGTGATTCACATACAATACTTGTCAGCTCTTAACACTCTGTTTAAACCCGTTAGTTGGGTATGCTAAAATAGCTTATTAGATTTAATGTAGGCTCCTATGTTTGATATGACACTTATATCCTATGAATTGAGACAATGCTACAGTTATTACATAGGTTTATTTTAAGGTCATATGTTTGGCGCTGTACTTGTGTGCCGTGTATTAGGGCAATGTTCACTTAGCTAGGTCTGAATTCAGTGCATTTGTTTCCAGCTCTTATGTTTGGTGTTACGCTTGTGTGGCATGTATCAGATCAGTGCCCTCTAAAATGAGACAGAGTTCAGCATATTTGTTATAAGTTCTTATGTCTTGCATACCATTGATGTACCATGTATTGGAGTAGTGCCCACTAACATGAGTCAGAATTCAGCACATTGGTTATCAGCTTATATGTTTGGTGCAACACTTATATAACATATATATTTGAGCAGTATCCCCTCAAAGTATGGCACACTTATTATAAGTACATATGTTTGGCGCAAGATTTTTGTACCTTTTATTAGAGCGGTGCCCACTTAAATAAGTAAAAATTCAGCACTCATACAGAAAATAAGCTGTAATAGTTCAGTTGTAGCTAATGGATTTATGTATAGTATAAAATATTAGTAGTAATAACACAAGCTAGTTATAAACTTATGTCTGAAGCATAATATTTGTTTTTCAGATGTATAAGAGGGATATTCATTGGTTGGGTTTAGGCGCAGCTCATTCAGTCTCATACGCTGCAATAATAAACCTGTCTTAACTTATTAACTTACTAGTCAAAGTAGCCAGATTGTCACTGCCAGATTCCAATAACATTGGACCACATTTGCTTAATAACCAACAGACAGACTCATCTGGTAAACGATACGAGAGTAATATACTCAGGAGTGGGGCTCAATCTGGAGCAACCATTTGACATAGATTGTCGATTTTATACTTTATCTTATAAACCAGTAGTGTAAATACTAATTACTATTAGAGAATCTAACTAATACCGGGGAAGAGTGCATGTAGTGCACCGGCTAAAAACCGAGCAGGGAGATTTATACCAGCGGTAGCCTGCAATCTGTATGTGTGCTGAAACTTGACAGCGTATGAGACTGAATGAGCTGCGCCTAAACCCAACCAATGAATATCCCTCTTATACATCTGAAAAACAAATATTATGCTTCAGACATAAGTTTATAACTAGCTTGTGTTATTACTACTAATATTTTATACTATACATAAATCCATTAGCTACAACTGAACTATTACAGCTTATTTTCTGTATGAGTGCTGAATTTTTACTTATTTAAGTGGGCACCGCTCTAATAAAAGGTACAAAAATCTTGCGCCAAACATATGTACTTATAATAAGTGTGCCATACTTTGAGGGGATACTGCTCAAATATATATGTTATATAAGTGTTGCACCAAACATATAAGCTGATAACCAATGTGCTGAATTCTGACTCATGTTAGTGGGCACTACTCCAATACATGGTACATCAATGGTATGCAAGACATAAGAACTTATAACAAATGTGCTGAACTCTGTCTCATTTTAGAGGGCACTGATCTGATACATGCCACACAAGCGTAACACCAAACATAAGAGCTGGAAACAAATGCGCTGAATTCAGACCTAGCTAAGTGAACATTGCCCTAATACACGGCACACAAGTACAGCGCCAAACATATGACCTTAAAATAAACCTATGTAATAACTGTAGCATTGTCTCAATTCATAGGATATAAGTGTCATATCAAACATAGGAGCCTACATTAAATCTAATAAGCTATTTTAGCATACCCAACTAACGGGTTTAAACAGAGTGTTAAGAGCTGACAAGTATTGTATGTGAATCACAACACTGAACATTCCACGTACATACGCAGAAGCCACCCATTAATTGTGGGTAACATAAATAATAATTACTGAATAGAGAAAGTGGCAACTTCCCTTTAGGTGGAATACCAAGTGGTACACAAAGATCAACATAGGGGGCAAATCCCCCAGCTACAACAGTATTAATCTCTTAGATATGATATATTGTACTCAAATTTCACTACTCCAATAGATAGAGTATGCTACCCTCAAGCAGATAGTATTGGGTTAAACCATAATGTTAGAGCTGTACTGACATATGGTTATTTTGCAACATGCAGGGACACTTGTGTATAATATAATATATAAATCGATACTTTACTAACATTACTATAAGTAGAGACTACAGAGTAACTTTTTTGTATATTTATATACACCCAATAATTTAATAAGACTTCTTGTTACAAGTGTGTATTTATTCAAACACACTTGATACAACTACACCACAGTAGTCTACAAGCACAATATATGACCTACTTTACTAGAATCTATTAAACGTTAACAGGTTAATTACTACTCCTCCAGCATATGAGAGTGTTTTTAAATCATTTTCCAGGTTTCTATTTTAAATTTGACATAATAAAAGTTATGTTTTAACGTTGAACACGCAAGCTCACTAGACTATCAGTAACTCTGATTTGCCTTAAGGAATAGAATCTTGTGTACTTTTTACAGATGTACCCTACATCAACCCCTTAGAGTGCTATATATGTAGTCTGTTTAGTTAGAGTTTCTCTCTACTTTAAGTTTCATATGTTGAAAACTACATAGCACCTTTTCAAGCCCAAATATTTGTAAGGGAATAATTCCCACATGCACTAAGGGTGACAAGGGATTAGTAGGGAATCCTAAGTATTTAAGCTACATTAGGCTAGCAGTGCCGTTGATACCCCTCTTTTCCAGCTTTCTGCAGTACTGCTTCTTCAGATTTGGTCAAAACATAAGAATTCATAATGATATTGCTAGACCCATCAGTGTTATCTATTTGCGCCACTGCCGAGGAGGACTCCCTCTTGTTCTGCGACCCACGTCGCCCCCGCCTCTGGCGTGGCCTATGCCCTGCTCGTTTTTTGAACGAGTAGTCATAGATTGGGATCCCTGAGGAAACTCACTCCGAGTGGACAACTGACCTTCTGGATCAGAGCTATTATCAGAGCTCTCCACTGTAGTCAGTGACCTTGGCTTGAACACTCGTGCACGTCTGTTCCTAGAAAAGTTACCCCTTTCTTGGGGACCCAGCAGCCACTTGTAAATGCGCTTTTCTTTGTAGTCCTGTGTTACTGCTTCCGATTTACGCTCTTTAAAGGTTAACAGTTCTTTCTCATAAGTATCAATGCTTGCTTTTAGTTTATCAAGCCATGCCCCACTGGGATCCTCAGTAAGTTTGATCATATGAGTAGACTCAAAGTTCTGTAGTTCTAATTCAATTTGTTTCAATTGGTCACTTACCTCTTGTATGACCAACAACATCAAATCTAGAGAGCCCTTGTTCAGAATACCACACCACTTAAGGCAGAAAGTGGGGTTATTATGCCCTATAGTGGGTATGTTCTTAATCCTAAATCCTTTTGGAATAAATGCCTTCCTATGGTATTCTGATAAGTAACACCCATGAAGCTGCAAATCAATTTTCTTCTTCCTTAATTTCACAACATAGTTAAATATCTGATCAGGTTGTTCCCTTTGTTTTCTGATAGTAATGGCATCAAACCGGATTCTATTGGCATCAGCCTCAGAGAATTGGAACACATTAGCTCCCTCTATGTTATCTTCAAGCTGATCATCCACCTGAGAGGCCTCCGTGTCCTCTTGGCTCATACTTCAGTCTGTGTTAATATTACAACCACAAATGCTGCACCACACCGTCACCGTTTTAAAAACAATTTAGCAGAATCAGTCTGCTAAACAAATAGTGTCCCAGTCAGTTATCCCAGGGTGAGGACAATTATTTCCACAAGGTGCTGTAGGTCCAATCAATACATATACAAATAGAAGCAGGGAACCAGCACTCTTTTTTAACATCCAGCTGCCGGGGTGCGCTTACAAACAGTCCAATATCTACACAGCAAAGAAGGCACTCTCCGTTTGAATAAATCATTTAATGGTAAACGTTTTCGGGGTCTCCCCCGTCCTCAGACCACTTACAGACATTAATCACAACACACCTTAAATACCTACTTACCCCCACCGTGAGACACCGCCATCAGACTCCCAGCTTCCGTGTAGCGCAACTGCGCATGCGCGCCCGGAACTAAGGAGAGCCGACGGGGACAAACTACCAAGTAAAAAGCAAAAGTGAAAATCAACATAACAATACTAATGCAGCAATATAGTAAAGTAGCTAAAGATGGTACTGTGTTACATATCGGTATGTCTGCCTTACACTAAGCATAATGCAATTTACACAGATCGTACCTACCCCCCATGCTACCTTCACAAGTTACACATATAATGTTTGTTTACATTCTAATCTCTGCAAAACTTTATGCGAGAATTTATATTAATATTTACATAGAGGGGCTGCCTGTGCGTACTGACTATACTCTTGATTATAAGCAGGAAATTGTGCAGCAATTATCCGATGGTGATACATACAGACGGCTACCGGGCAATCCTACTGGATCCTTTAAGACTAGAATTGACAACTATCTAGAATGTCTTTATCAACAAGGCATCATTGATAAAGCCCTGAGGGATTACTTACAAGTTGAGCATCCTATTGTCCCTGTGATCTACACCTTGCCGAAGGTGCATAAAAATCCAATCACACCTCCAGGAAGACCAATTGTGTCAGCCAGGGGATCTATTTTACAACCCCTGGCTACTTTTGTAGATAGTATTCTGCAACCAATCGTGAGACACACTGGTTCCTTTCTTTTGGACTCTATTGAGCTTATCCAGCTGTTGAAGACCTATCAAACATCTAGTGAAGATGAGCTTCTGGTCACATTGGATGTGACCAGTTTATATACCGTGATTCCCCACGAACAGGGAATGGCTGCTGTTTTGTACCATCTTCTTAGACACCCCTATATTGTCCCTCCGGTTGATGTGATGTCTGAACTATTGGACTTCTGTTTAAGGTGCAATTATTTTAAATTCGAGAGGGACTTTTTTCTACAGATCTCAGGAACAGCGATGGGGTCCAATGTGGCCCCATCTTATGCGAATCTGTTTATGGCCCACTTTGAAACGGTTGCCACCACTGCCTTTGAAGATCCTAGAATAAGGTTATACCGACGGTACATAGATGACCTCTTCCTTATCTGGTGTGGCACAGAGGATGAGTTACTGGTGTGGTATTCAGAAGTAAACAATGTGAATCCACAAGTACAATTTAAGATGACCTATAATGTAAATACCATCGATTTCCTGGATTTAAGGATTTTCAAAGAGAACACAGTCATCAGTACAACTCTATACCACAAAGAAACTGACAGGAATTCATTACTGGATGCCACAAGCTGTCACCCTCCTAGTTTGAAAAAATCACTGTCAAGGTCACAGTTTAAGCGAGTGGTACGCAATAATAGCAATCAAGAAAGGAAGGAACAGCAACTACAGGAAATGTACAAGAAATTTACAGATCGTGGATATGGATCTAAGTATCTTGATCAATCATTACTGGAAGCATCAGGGCTTACACAGGAACAGGCACTCACTAAGGTGGAGAGAGATAAGAGTGAGAAGAAAATGATTTTTACCACCATCTTTTCACCTGAAAAACTACAGTTCTCCAATATTTTGAGGGAATATTGGGACATTTTGGAGAGTGACAAAACATTACCCTTTGCATCCTTTGTGTCACCACTGGTTGGGTTCAAGCGTGGGAGATCACTGAAAGACATGTTATTAAGACCCGACAACAGTGAAAGTTATATGCCTAGTACATGGTTAAAAACCACGAAAAAAGGTTGCTTCCGCTGCAGTGGTTGCACTACCTGTGGTGGGCTAACCCAGAGTAACACATTCCAACATCCATGGTCTAATAAGGAGTACCACATCCTGCATAGGGTTACTTGCACAACCACGTATATTGTGTATTTATTACATTGTCCGTGTGGTAAATTTTACGTGGGTAAGACCCAGGATGATCTCAGGATGAGGATGGCGAACCACCGGTCAGCGATTCGGCTGGCAATTAAGAATGGCGATTCAGACCAACCGGTGGCTCGCCACTTCAGTACCAGTGGGCATGCTGTGTCTGACCTTCGATATATCATCATAGACCACGTCCCACGCAATCCTAGGGGGGGTGACAGGGGTAGACGTCTACTACAACGGGAGTCCCAGTGGATTTTTAATCTGGAGACTATGTACCCAAAGGGGCTCAATGTCCAGTTGGACTACCAATGTTTTTTGTAAAAGTTGTAGTAGACTTATGCCCACTGCCTCCTTCATGTTAATATGAGAGCTAAAGCTAATATGAATATGCACGTCCATTGCTGCAATGAGTATACACAGTGAAATTTTAGTATAGTGGATGATCTTTACAGCTGGGTTCCCCATTTAGAATAAAGTATTTTCCTAATTGAGGATTTCTATCAGGTATTGAAGATGGTAGATTGGAGGATGCTTCGTGTTAAAGTAATACTTCTTTGAGCTCAATCTCTTTTGGTCTGTGTAATGGGTACTGTGCTAATGGTTTTGACTATGTACTTAAGTCCAGTTGAGGGCCTGAGTTTAACACATTAAGAGTATAGTCAGTACGCACAGGCAGCCCCTCTATGTAAATATTAATATAAATTCTCGCATAAAGTTTCGCAGAGATTAGAATGTAAACAAACATTATATGTGTAACTTGTGAAGGTAGCATGGGGGGTAGGTACGATCTGTGTAAATTGCATTATGCTTAGTGTAAGGCAGACATACCGATATGTAACACAGTACCATCTTTAGCTACTTTACTATATTGCTGCATTAGTATTGTTATGTTGATTTTCACTTTTGCTTTTTACTTGGTAGTTTGTCCCCGTCGGCTCTCCTTAGTTCCGGCCGTGCATGCGCAGTTGCGCTACACGGAAGCTGGGAGTCTGATGGCGGTGTCTCACGGTGGGGGTAAGTAGGTATTTAAGGTGTGTTGTGATTAATGTCTGTAAGTGGTCTGAGGACGGGGGAGACCCCGAAAACGTTTACCATTAAACGATTTATTCAAACGGAGAGTGCCTTCTTTGCTGTGTAGATATTAGACTGTTTGTAAGCGCACCCCGGCAGCTGGATGTTAAAAAAGAGTGCTGGTTCCCTGCTTCTATTTGTATATATATATACATACACACACACACACACAGTCATGGCCAAAAATATAATGCACCACTTCCACACAAAACTCCAAAAATGGACTGGACAAAATTATTGGCACCTTCTCAAAATTGTAAGAAATAATTGTATTCCAAGTTTGTGATGCTCCTGTAAGTTATAATTAAACTCACCTGTATCAATTAACAGGTGCTGACAATATAGAAATCACACCGGCAACCAGTTAAAATGGTGAAAAATTGTCTCAACCTTTCTGTTGTGTTTTTCTGTGTGCCACACTGGGCATGGAGAAGTGAAAGAGCAGCAAAGAATTGTCTGAGGATCTGAGAACAAAAAATTGTGAAAAAGCAGGGACAGTTTTAAGGTTACAAGCCAATCTCCAGAGATCTTAATGTACCCATGTCCACTGTGAGCAACAATGTCAAGAAGTTGGCACTGTAGCTAATCTCCCTGGACATGGACTAAAGAGAAAAAATGATCAAAGATTGCAACGAAGGATTGTTCAAATGGTGGATAAAGAACCTCAAAAGAAATATATATTATATATATATATATATATATATATATATACATATATACACACACACACACACACAGATATATAGATATATTTAGGAATATCTATTAAAAAAACACATACAACACTTTATTAAATATGAATATTGCATAAATATGCTCTTACATGTTTTCATCTACTTGACTGCAAAGGACTCCAATGCACTTATATATAGTCTATATACGTATACATATGTATTTATGTGTGTGTATATATATATATATATATGTCTGTAAATACATATATACACAAATAAATACATATGTATACACATTTAAACATACACAAATAAATAATAAATATTTAGAGATGTACATGTATGTTTTAAGTCCTTTATCTGCCTATTGTTTTATAACACTTGAGACCTCATATCTTTGAGCCCTTATAACATTTCTGTGCAATTATTTTCCCAATAACTGTACTTTGTAATGTATTTTTAATGTATTTTGTGACACTTTTTTGTTTCGCAAAACAGTTAACCAAAGCTCTGAGGTCACGGTAATCATTCTAGCATAAATCATGATTGCGCTCACGCGTTCGCATTTACTTTTAACTTGTAATACAAGCGCTTCTTCCAACGCACACAAACAGTCCTGATAAACCCAATATCAATTGCGTGTAACTGTTAGCGGGTAATTTGTAATCTGGCCCATAATAAGCAAATAGGGAAAGTGCCCAAAGTTATTTGTCCCATACAGAGTTACTGATCATGCTGCAGGAATAACTAAATTGAAGGAAAATCTGAGCAATGCATAAATAAATGGTAAACAAATCATATTTTCATTGAACAGGAAATGATTAGTAAAACTGTATTGTAATTGTTTCCCCTTAAAGGGACATTATAGGGAAAAAAATACATATTCTAAATTGTTAAAGGGACATTCCAGTCAAAAATTAAATGCACATTGATAGATGAATTACATTTTTGAATAGAAACATATTTGCAATATACATGTATTAGCGAAAATGCTTCTAGTAAAAGTTATCACTGTTTTAGTGCTAACATTTTTCTCTGTGTGTGCATGTGAAGCATAGTTAGATATTTTCAGTGCACCAGAATTTAAAATACTGCAGCTGCTCAGAGCACCAGTGGGGCTTATATCATGTCAGCAATTAACAAATGTAGTCGTTACCAGTTGGTACAAGCACCTTAGGCTCTCTGAGCAAGTGTTGTGTTTAAAATGCTGATGCACGGTGCATACTTAAAGGACCAGTCAACACATTAGATTTGCGTACAACAACAAGTACAACAAATGCAAGATAACAAGACAATAGAATAGCTTTTAGTCTGAACTTCAAATGAGTAGTAGATTTTTTTATAAGAAATTTCAAAGTTATGTTGTATATTTCCACACCCTTGGACCATGTGATTTCAATCAGCCAATCACAAATGCATATACGTATAGTCTGTGAATTCTTGCACATGCTCAGTAGAATCTGGTGACTCAAAAATTGTAAATATAAAAGACTGTGCACATTTTTTTAATGGAAGTAAATTGGAAAGTTGTTTAAAATTACATGCTGTATCTGAATCATGAACATTTAATTTAACCTGAGTGTCCCTTTAAAGGGACAGTCAACACCAGAATTTTTGTTGTTTTAAAAGATAGATAATCCCTTAATTACCAATTCCCCAGTTTTGCATAACCAACACAGTTATAATTATACACATTTTACCTCTGTAATTACCTTGTATCTAAGCCTAATTAGACTGTCCCCTTATTTCAGTTATTTTGACAGACTTGCATTTTAGCCAATCAGAGCTGACTCCATGGTAAATTCATGTGCATGAGCTCAATGTTATCTATATGAAACACGTGAACTAATGCCCTCTAGTGGAGAAAAACTATTAAAATGCATTTAAATTAGAGGCTGCCTTCAAGTTCTAAGAAATTAGCATATAAACCTCCTAGGTTTAGCTTTCAACTAAGAATACCAAGAAAACAAAGCAAAATTGGTTATACAAGTAAATTGGAAAGTTGTTTAAAATTACATGCCCTATTTGAATCATGAAAGTTTTTTTTTTAACTTGACTGTCCCTTTTTAAATACACGTTTGAAACAGCTAATGCTTTTATTAGAAGCATTTTTGGTAATACATGCATATTACAAAAATGCTTGTATACAAAACTGAAATGCATACATGTGGATTTCAATTTTGGCTGGAATGTCTCTTTAATTTTATCACTAGAACACTATGTGTTTCACCCAAGCAAACTATACACATACTGCCTACACGTGTTACCAGAAGGTGGTGTTAAGACTTGAACGTTCCAGACTGTAGTAGCAGGCAAACCTTAAATGCACATGAAACACATTTTGTTTCTTTTATTATTCAGATAGAGAATACCATTTAATTTTTTTTCCAAATTAATAATATCAAATTTGCTTAATTCTCATGTTATTCTTTGTTGAAGAGATATCTAGATAGGTAGTGTGCACATGCGTAAAGCTCTACATGAAATAGTACTGCCATCTAGTGTTCTTGCTAATGTATAACATTGGTGCAGAACTGCTGCCATATAGAGCTGAAGACACGTGCAAACTCCTGAGCTTACATCCATGCTTTTCACCAAAAATAATAAGAAAATGAAGACATTTTTGGATAATAGAAGTAATTTGGAAAGTTGTTTAAAATTGTATGCTCTGTCTGAATCATAAAAGAAAATCTTTGGGTTTTATGTCCCTTTAAAGATATCCCTCAGTAGCCACCGCAACAGCTATATTAGTACGTATTAATGCTGGATGTCTATGGATACTTTTGTAGTCTCTAATATTGCAGCCTAACATGGCCGCTCCCTGTGTGTCTTGGGGGTTAAAGTTTAAACACATTTTGTACTAAACTAGTGTAGCTAAAGAATACCTAAAACATTATGTTGTCCTGATTTTAGGAATACCCCATTTGCCTTGATTTACTTACCAAGTATTTCATAGCAAATATAGGCCAAATAATAAAAAGATGTAATTACTGGTTTAACACTAAAATTTGCTATGCTTGGACTGTAAGAATAGCTGTCGAGAGTCGTGGGGAGACGTGTGTAGGTGACGTCATCGCGCAATTTGAGACGCGCCCCTGGAGAGAGTATGGCGATGGATAGCGGTATACGAGACAGTGTCGACCGCTCAGCACCAGGAGAGAAGCCATAGCCGTGAGAGAGCAGATTGGGGCAGCTAAGTTCACGGGTTGCCTTGGCTGGTCCGGCAATTGGTGGAGAGCAGATGCGTGTGAGCGGATTTCCCGCTGCTGTTGCAGCCTCACATAGTGAAGGGTCTAGGGGCACTTTAAGCCCCGACCAAGTAAGCAGGGGCCAGGTGATTGGAGTTTGGAGCTGGCACTGCGGACCTGTCTCTTTGGAGGAGACCTTTGCCCCCGGAGTTGGACTGCCGACATTGCGTGGAGAGGTGGAGAGAGGTAGGAGGCTATATGGGCCGGCTGAGTTTTGTTTGTTTGCTATAAAAAACAAAACAAAAAAAGTATCCTCCTTTGGTGGAATAGATACGTTCCAATTTTGAGAACAATTTAAAAGCTTGCTGTGAATAAGGTTTAACTCATTAAATATAATTTACACTTTTCTCTCTGTGTGTGTTTGCGTGTATCTGGATTGTGCACTGTAACTGCTTAGTGCTGACACAAAAATGCTTAGTGCTGATATAAGTCTGTAAGGAGTGAAGCTGGAATATTGGGATTAAAATCACCTTTTATGGGAGAGCTGTGAGATTTCAAGTGGACCTCCCCCTAAATAAAGGACTGACACTAGTTGAAACACTGGGAAATATAATTCTTTTCAGTGTATGGCAAACATAACTCTTTGGTCTGGAACTTAAGAAGTGAACCTATGTGTGGTGCTCAAAGGCACTTTTATTAAGGGAAAAAAAAAAAAAAAAAAAAGGAGCAAGACATCTTCCTGCATAATAAGGGTCTGTCATACTTATTTCGTATTAGAGCTAAACCAAGAGGAACCTTGGAAATCATCAAGTCTGGTTCATAAGTGCAAAATTTGGAAGTAAAGTCTCTAAAGCTCCATATCTTGTTAAATATCTTTTGGTGCTCTTTACTACGGCATTATTTGAAGCTAAAGTCACAGAATTCTTTGATGGATAAATACCTCTCACATTCGAAAATGTCACCTAAGCTAAAAGCCATGGATAAGAAAAGTACAAAATCTACAATTTCTCCTAATAAATCCTCTATGGAAGAAAAAATGTCTGAACCTTCTGATGCTACGGCAATTGCCCCTCAAGTCTCAGCACTAATCATACCAAAAATCGAAGACCTCCATGCACGGCTTGATTTAATGATGGGCGAAATCAGAGCTCAAAAGGATAGAATAAACCAGCTGGAGCAAAGGCTCTCGGATAGCGAGGATATTCAAAATACAATGAGTGTTAAACTGGAAGATGTTCTGTTACAAAATAAAGTTCTTGCAAATAAGATAGAAGATATTGAAAACAGAGCGAGGCGAAATAATCTACGAATAATTGGGCTTCCTGAATCAGTTAAATCTCAGAACCTAAAGAAATTTGTGGAAGAAACTCTACCACATCTCTTGGCTACTCAGCAAGAGCATTCTCTGTTTACAGTTGAAAGAGTACACAGACTGGGCAGGGAACAACAGGAGACGATCCAAGGCACAAAGAAACCGCGCCCAGTAATTACCAAGTTCCTAAACTTTCAGGGAAAGAATGTTTTTATCCAAGCATTTAGGAAGCAACAAAATCTACATTTCAACGGTGCAAGGATCTTGATTTTCCAGGACTTTTCAGTAGAGACCTCATCCAAAAGGAGACAATTTTCACATATATGTTCTCGCCTAGTGCAGGAAAAGAGATTTTTCTCCTTACTTTATCCAGCTAAGCTCAGAATTAAGTCTGGAGCAATTTTTTTTTGTTTTTGAAACCCCTGAAGCAGCACAATCTTTTTTAGAGAACGAATCTAAATAACAATGATTATTTAATGAGAGTTTCCAAATTGTGGGTTTTTATGTGCTTATTTTTATTTTTTCCAAATATAGGGTTTTTTAAGGCTTTTCAGTCCCTTGGAGGAGATATATTGTCTTTTTTTTTTTTTCGAATATTTTAACTATGGTTCCCCATAATTGTATATTTTTTGGGAACTTAGGTTTATATTTTATTTTTTTTATTTATTTTTTTCCACCAGTTTAACTATGGTTCATAGTTGTGTACCCTCTGGGAATGCAATCTAGGTATACATTTCATTTTTTTTTTTGTAAATATGTCTACCTATTCAAATATGATTGTTTTTTTGTTGTTGTTGTATAATTATTAACTTTGCTATATGCACGATGTTACACTTATTTTTAAATGTTGATGGTTGCAGTTAGACAAACCCCAGTTGTTTGATATTAGGGGCATTACAGATATAATGCTTATTTGTAAACACTTTTTCATATTTATTTATGTCTTTGGTGTAAAATGTATTTATTGTTGGGTTTACGAATGGTTCACTTAAAGATCGTATTGTACTTTTACTATTTGTTTAGGGCATTCTTCTTTTTTTTTTTTATCTTCTTTTTTTCGCCGCTAGCAATTTTGCTATTTGTATGACTCTGCACTTATCCTTAGTTGTTGTTGGCAGTGTTTAGACAGGTTCCAACCCTTCACATCAATGTTACCATAGACATAAGGTAAACCTAAAATCACATTTTTTACTAACTTGAATTTATAGGTTTACTTATTAAGGGGAAGGTGATTGGTTTATTAAATGATTGTATGTATGATGTATAATGATATGTATTTTTTTTTTTCTCTCTACTTCTCTCCTCCTCTCCCCTTTTCTCCCCTTCTCGACACTATGTTTCTCCCCCCTTCGTCCATAGCTAGGAGGCCGGTCAGGCGATCTCTTAAAAAAGGTTAAAAGATAAAGTTGCTGTCCTGGAACGTGGGAGGAATTCAGTCTCCTATTAAAAGGAAGGCAGTGGTGAATTTTTTAAGTAAAAGGGCCTTGGATATAATATGCTTGCAAGAGACGCATCTTTTGGATGCCGAGCATGCTAAACTTAGAGTACAGGGTTTTTCTCAGTCCTTCTATTCTTCATATAAGAAAGCGGCAAGATGTGTTATGATATTATTTCACAATAATCTTGGACATGAAATTATCAAAGTAGTGAAAGACAGAGAGGCCAGATACCTAATGGTCAGAATGAAGATTCAAAATCAGGTCTATTTAATAGTCAATTTATATGGTCCCAACAATTCGGATGAGGTATTTTGGAATCACTTACTTAAGAATATTCTTAAATTTTCGAAGGATAATATAATAGTAACTGGCGACTTCAATATAACTCCTAATTTATATCTTGATAGAACTAGTTAGGATGAACTTAAAAAGAAACCCAAGTATATCAAAACTCAGTTTACCTATGAGAAGAAAATATTTAATCTATTATTTCAGGTAGCTAATCTTGTAGACATTTGGAGAAACTTAAATCCTAACTCTAGAGAATTTACATGCCATTCTAAATCTCATAACACCTTGTCTAGGTTGGATCTATATTTAATTAAATGTGCTATTTTGGAATTTACTCTATCAGACCACGCCCCTGTAATACTAACAATCCAAATTAAGAGACCATATACATTTAATTCCTTTTTTTCCCCAACATACTTGGCAAATTCAGTTAGATTTAAGTCTTTCTTGACCAATGTGTGGGAAGAATATTGCTCTTTTAATGGCCATTGCAGAGACAATGTCCCTATTTTTTGGGAAACTGCCAAAGTATATTTAAAGGCGGAGATAATTTCCTATATGGCCAGGTTAAAAAAGGAACAAGCATTTAAAGGTCAGGAGTTAACAAATAATCTTAAAGATGCCTATGCTCTGTACATAAATAATCCTACTACATTAAATAGAGACAACTACTTTTCTAATAAGAGGGAAAGGGACCATTTGCTGTTGGAACAGGCGCAGGACTCAATTCAAATAAAAGCAGCCAAATTTAAAAGATATGGTAATAAAGCCGGTAAGTATCTGGCCTCTATTTTTAAAACACAAACTCAGAGGAAATCAATTCTAGCTATTAAAAAGGATAATAATATTATTGTGGATCACGATCAGATAGCTTCTTCATTTCATAAATATTATACCGAACTTTATGCCTCACAGAATCCTCAGCCAGAGGAGATTGATTGATTTCTAACTTCTTTGGAGCTTCCATTGGTGTCAGGCTTGGATTTGGAAGCCTTGGATAGGCCTATCCTTGAGCAAGAGATAGTAAATAGTATTAAATCTTTATCCAAAGGAAAAACACCAGGCCCAGACAATCTGCCTCTGGAGTTCTATTTGTAAATATTAGAAAAGATTACGCCAGTGCTAAAAGACTTATATAAAGGTTATTTTGAAGACAACATTAAGGTCTCTGAGGACAAAAGAGAGGGAGAGAGAGAGCGCAAAAGAGATGGATGGAGAGAAAGAGCAAAAGAGAGGGATGGAGAGAGAGAGAGAGAGAGAGAGAGAGAGAGAGCAAAAAAAAGGAGAGAGAGAGAGAGACAGACCAAAAGAGAGGGGGGAAGAGAGAGCGCAAAAGAGAGGGGGGAGAGAGAGAGCGCAAAAGAGAGGGGGGAGAGAGAGAGCGCAAAAGAGAGGGGGAGAGAGAGCGCAAAAGAGAGGCATGGAGAGAAAGAGCAAAAGAGAGGGATGGAGAGAGAGAGAGAGCAAAAAAAAAGGAGACAGAGCAAAAGAGAAGGGGGAGAAAGAGCGCAAAAGAGAGGGGGGAGAGAGAGCGTAAAAGAGAGGGGGAGAGAGAGCGCAAAAGAGAGGGGGGAGAGAGAGCGCAAAAGAGAGGGGGAGAGACAGAGCGCAACAGAGAGGGGGAGAGACAGAGCGCAAAAGAGAGGTGGAGAGAGAGCGCAAAAGGGGGGGAGAACGCAAAAGAGAGGGGGGGAGAGAGAGAGAGAGAGAGAGAGTAAAAGAGAGGGGGAGAGAGCGCAAAAGAGAGGGGGGAGAGAGAGAGAGAGCGCAAAAGAGGGGGGAGAGAGAACACAAAAGAGAGGGGGGAGAGAGAGCATAAAAGAGAGAGGGGGAGAGAGAGCAAAAGAGAGGGGGAGAGAAAGCAAAAGAGAGAGGGAGAGAAAGCAAAAGAGAGAGGGGGGAAAGAAAGCAAAAAAGAGAGGGGGGAGAGAAAGCAAAAGAGAGGGGGAGAGAGAGAGCAAAAAAGAGAGGGGAAGAGAGAGCAAAAAAGAGAGGGGAAGAGAGAGCAAAAAAGAGAGGGGGAGAGAGAGAGAGCACAAACGAGAGAGGGAGAGAGCGCAAAAGAGAGGGGGACAGAGCACAGAAGAGAGGGGGAGAGAGAGCAAAAGAAAAGGGGGGAGAGAGAGAGAGAACAAAAGAGAGGGGGAGAGAGAGAGCAAAAGAGAGAGGGGAGAGAGAGCAAAAGAGAGAGGGGAGAGAGAGAGCAAAAGAGAGGGGGAGAGAGCAAAAGAGAGGTGGAGTGAGAGAGAGCGCAAAAGAGAGGGGGAGAAAGCGCAAAAGATAGGGGGAGAGAGCGCAAAAGAGAGGGGGAGAGAGCGCAAAAGAGAGGGAGAGAGAGCGCAAAAGAGAGGGAGAGAGAGAGAGAGCACAAAAGAGAGGGGGAGAGAGAGAGCACAAAAGAGAGGGGGAGAGAGAGAGCACAAAAGACAGGGGGAGAGAGAGAGCACAAAAGAGAGGGGGAGAGAGAGAGCAAGGGGTGGGACCGCTGCACTGCAAAAAATGGCCTGTGTGAACGGGCTTTAGGACTAGTATATATATATATATATATATATATATATATATATATATATATATATATATATATATATATATATATAATACAATAAAATAAGTATACAATCTATCAAATATTAAATTTGAAAATGCTTATTTTATTACTGGACACATTCTATGTATTGCAATTCTGAGGTCATGAGATATTAGATGCCTGGCTGACGACAATTCAATCCTCCACCACTCAATATGCAAAATTACACAGAGAGAGAACAAAGGATTTAGACCATTGTATAAATAAGGCCAGTGGGCCACTACAAAGAAAATATTAGCATTTTGAAACCCTCAGATGTGTAGGTCCATATATGGAGTTTCCTGCCCAAAATGGATAATAGATTTACAGACCCCCTCACTGCTCAATACAGAGGGAGCCTAAATGTCTGTGAAAACGCTTTTGGTGGAAGATATGCATCACTAAAGCCAGGAATATAGTAATTAGCACAGACCTGTTAATTGCCTCTAAACCTCAAATAAACATCTGTGCTGACCAAACAGAAACACATGTTTGTATTGTAGCTTTAAAAATTAATTTTTAAAGTACAACTTGTGTTTAAATTTCAAGTATAATTGATTCTCAGACTGCATAAAATATATATATATATATATATATATATATATATATATATATATATATATATATATATATATATATATATATATATATATATATATATATATCTCCTGAGAAGAAATGCCTAACAGTAACATATTAGATAAGTGTATACTGAACGTAATAAATAGCTGTATGGTAAATGTATAAATGTTTGTTTTAAAATGGTAACATTTGTTTCTTTATTTTACAGACAGCAAGATGTCCTATGAATATTAGCCATAAACATGGATCTGTGTACTCAAAAATTATTAGGAATGTGAAATATGCTGTGTTTGTATGAATATAATACCAGGATGTTGAATGCTATGATTCTGGGGAGAGTAAATGATTGACAGTGTAATTGCTTATTGGTATGATCGCTAGAAATATGCATGTATTTGGTATTGGAATAGTCAGAAAAATTACATATTATCCCATCTATAATTAAAATTGTAAATGATTAATACAAGAAATTAAAGTAGTTTAAATAATCACTTTATAAGGATGTATTGAACTGTGGCAATAATTGATGGTGAGACTATTTGCGGTTGTTTGCTGCCCCCTATGGGGATTAAAACTGGTATGACAGCCAAATAAATGAACTATTGGAACACATGCAGAGCCAGATGAACCAATCAGGGAGGCGTCTCCCAAATAACCAATCAATGCTAAGCATCTGAAGGGCCAATCAAGACAAGCTTCCGTGGGGCGTTTCCAAATAATCACCAATGATTAAGAAAGAATAATAAAGGTAGGGGATTATCACATGATATAACCTCATGCAAAAGGAGATAGAAAAAAGGTATTTTGTCTGCTGAAACTTGTGATTGAATAACAGCTGCCAAATTGGGACACAGTCACTTTAAGCAAAATCTGAGACTAACTTCTTGAATCTACATTTGCAATACCTTTCTTCATATGAGGTGACTTGAATCTACTTGAAAAGCTGAAACATTAATTTGGTTATATGGGTAAAGTATAAGAAACTGTTAAATATAAAATGTGATATTTTAAAGCAAATACATTCATTATTGCTACAGTCTAATTGCAGTTAGCTAATTTAAAAGGGCCAAATTTGTATTTTAAACTTGTGTTTCAGAGCCCTGTGTAGTTTAAAACTAATCATTAATGCTAAGTAATTTATCTTTGCAAATATATATATATATATATATATATATATATATATTAGAATTTGTCTTAATTGTAGATAATTATGAATTTATTTCAGCTCAAATAAATTGGCATAGGAATTGGCTGTTTGCACTAATAATATATATATAATTTCTGATGTTTTCAATTAAAGTTATATAGGATCAATTGTAGGCTAAGTAGCTTAATCATACTGGTCTGAAAGTTAGTGGCTCATACTTTGGTATTTTAATGCAATTTTGATTTGGGAGATTATTCTGAGTAAAGTTAAAGGGACATTAAACCCAAAAAAATTCTTTCATAATTCACAGAATACAATTTTAAACAACATTCCAATTTACATCTATTATTTAATTTGCTTCATTCTTTAGATATCCTTAGTTAAAGAAATAACAATGCACACGGGTGAGCCAATCACATGAGGCATCTATGTGCAGCCACCAATCAGCAGCTACTAAGCCTATCTAGATATGCTTATCAGGAATTAATATCAAGAGAATGAAGCAAATTAGATAATAGAAGTAAATTAGAAAGTTGTTTAAAATAGTATTCTCTATCTAAATCATGAAGGAAAAAATTGGGGTTTAATGTTGCTTTAATTTTAAAGGTATATTTAGTTTACTTTGTAAAGAATATTGTAACAACATAAGTGTGTATCATTTAATTCATAATCTGGGTTATATAAATATAATTCAATGTGCTTATAACTTTAACTAATATAAAGCATTTAGGAATAAAATATTACATTTTAATTGTTTCATATATGCATTTTATTGGGGGTTTGTTTTAAAGAATAATTATTAAATATATTGTACTATAACCCAGCCATATACTGACATAGCGGTCACCCAATTCAAAACAGCTACCGAAAAGTATATATTCATAGAATTTAGACACCCCAGGGGATTTACCTAGAGGTATTTTGAAATTATGTTTAACCCTTTTATTGCCAAGGGCAAAAACACTTTATTAAAATAAAATTAATTTAAAAAAAAAAACTTTATTAAAAATATATAAATATACTAAAATTAATTTAACATTTTTACTGTACATAGTGACAGGCTGTCACAGTGATCACATTGCCATGGGGCACATTTTTGGGCATGACTGGACTGCCTTCTGTGGCATATCATTGCTCAGTGAGCCTGATACCAGCATACATTGCAGAATGCTAGTATTTAGGCTCCATTTTCAGTATACAGTTGCTGTGATAGGCTGTCACAGTGTTTGTATACACAGTAACCATCATTTGACTGTTACTGTAGGGCTGCATGTGAGGCTATCCAGTAACAGCATGAGATACATGCCGATCGCAGTGTACATCTCATGAAATGAAGGCACACTGATCACCGAAAGGCATATGATCAAAGGGACACCATGTCCATGCGATTCCTAGCCTGGTGTGTTCATCATTATACTCTTTCTGCAATGCCACACTCGTGCTGGGCAAGACTGGCTTCCTCACAGCCTAGGACACAGCCGCTGTACAAGATACGCCTCGTGTCCTTAAAGGGACAATGAACCCAATTTTTTTCTTTTATGATTCAGATAGAACATGCAATTTTAAGCAACTTTCTAATTTACTCCTATTATCAAATTTTCTTCGTTCTCTTGCTATCTTTATTTGAAAAAGAAGGCATCTAAGCTTTTGATTTTTTGGTTCAGTACTCTGGACAGCACTTATTTATTGGTGGATGAATTTATCCACCAATCAGCAAGGACACCCCAGGTTGTTCACCAAAAATGGGCCGGCATTTAAACTTCCATTCTTGCATTTCAAATAAAGATACCAAGAGAATGAAGAAAATTTGATAATAGGAGTAAATTAGAAAGTTGCTTAAAATTCCATGCTCTCTGAATCACAAAAGAAAACATTTGGGTTCAGTGTCCCTTTAAGGGCTTAATGACTTATACAGTGTATGTTAAAGTGATGGTAAACTCCGCTATTGCTAAGTTGCATAATTAGATTATTTATTACTAACAATATAAAAACGCAATATCCATTTTCAAATTGTTTATGCATTATTACCTAATTTTTAGTTTTTAATAAATCCGTTGTTGCGCTGCCTCGCTCCTCCCCTCTAATTTACTTTTAGTAATACACTGAAGTCTTACCTATTCTCCACCCTCTTTACATCTTACCCAATTTGCGCGCTCCCGATTTTGTGAATTTAGACGCATGCGCATTAGAGAGGATTACGTATACCAGTCACTTGTAGTGGATAAATATTGCGAGCGGTCGGTCCCTTCTTAAACGAGTTTAAAGAGTGAGTGAAATAGTGCGCTAGTGTCAGGGGAGGAGATCAAACACCTTAATGGGTATGCTTAGATCCTTCAATCTAAGCAACAATGATGTACTAAAAAAGAGGGGATAGTAAGGGCGCTAAGAGCTAAAGATCTTGGGGGGTAGTGTTTTTCGTTAAACTGCTATTATTGCATTAACATTTGAGGTGCATTGGGTGTAAGAAATTAATTTCTAAGTGATTCTTCATATACACTCTAAGCGTGTTGAATACATTTTTAAATATTTTTTAATAAAGGTAAAAATTAGAAATTATAATTTTCATTTATACAAAGACATTTATATGGAACAATTATTAGAGACGTCTCTCAATTGTATTGGGGATCCAACCAACAATATCACAAGTCAGCAAAAATATACAATCATAAGAAAATTCGTATGATATAAAAAAATGTATCAGTATTTAGCAATTTATACAATGTTAAAAATTAAAAATTGTAGCAGCCTTGTATATAAAAACAATGTTGAATGAATTCGGTTGTGTTCTTATATAGGAAAGTTCCTCTCCATTTGGTAAGGTATAGTAGCTGGAGTTCTTTTACAGCGGTGCTGTGAGAAACTAATTTATAAAGAACACTTTAGTGCCTCTGAGTCCAGAGAGTATTAAATTAAGGGTTTTATATAAGCGTCCTACATATACAGTGTTTTCAGGTAGTATTTATTTATCTTCTTGTGGTAACGTACCTCTCTTTTCTGGTATCCAAAAGCCGTGAGGTGTGCTGTGTCTCTTCCGCGCTTGGTCTTTGCCTTGTGAAGCCGGCGTCTGACGTCACACCCAGTTATCCACAGGAGCCGCCCACAGATGTCAATCACTCTCCCGGAGACACTCTTAGGTAGTTACCACTTGTAGCAGTTAGTTGGTTCAAAATAGAATGTATTCTGATGCTGCCAGTGTTGGCGATCCTTAGGACAAGTCCCTTGTCTTGTAGTAACCTGCTCTTAGTGCTTAGGCACGCAGGTTATTTTTATCTAACAGGTGTTCTGTTACCAGGAACAGTTCTAATTTTAAAAAGTCAACCCGGGTTGTCAAATTTTAGTAGAACTCTGGTGCAAGGTCCTCTCACTTCAACGCGTTTCACTCCCTTAGGAGCTTTATCAAGAATGACCTGAGACCATTATGCACCTTTCTTTTAAAGGGACAGTCCTTTTCTTATTGGCTGAATTTTAGATGGATTTTTGCCTTATGTGTTCTCTTCTTCATTTTTTAAGGTGGATTTTTTCTATATACTCTCTTCAGCACTACTGGATGCACCTTCTTACAAAAATTTCCCAACTTTTACAAGGCTTTATAGTTCCATAAAGAGTCATTTGTTACATAAGTTATTACATAAAAATAAATAAAATATTAGCAATGATACTAATAAATAAAATAAAAGCTGTCAGAGAAAAATTTTATACTTAAGGGTGTATGATATATTTATAGTTTGTGCTTGTGTTATTCTACTCATACATAGTGAAATATCTAACTGGATGTTTTGTATAGGGAGAATTTTTTTGGCTTCTTGGAGCCTTTATTTTTGCAAGAAACTTATTAATATGTGAGGTTTCATTATTTCATGTGTTTAAACATTTTTTAAAATGCATTTAAGCAAAAAGTGCTGAGGTGCCATATGGTCACATGTGATGTAACATCACTGTATACAGTGATCAACCACACACACAAGGTCTTGAAGCAGTTAAACATTACTTAAAACAGGATAAAGATATGCCAGCGACACATGGAGAGTTTATTCTAAATAGAATAAAGTTTATTCTTGAAAATAATTATTTCTCATTCGATGAAAAATGTTATCTCCAAATAGAGGGAACAGCAATGGGCACAAGGTTTGCACCTAGCTATGCGAACCTATTTATGGGCTTCTGGGAAGAGGAGTTTCTGGGATCGGGTAGCTATGGCGCAAACCTTGTGCTCTTTAAGAGATACATCGATGACCTGATATTGATCTGGAAGGGAACGGAGAATGGCCTTATTAAAATGATAGAAGAGATGAATAAAAATAATTATGGCTTAAATTTCACTTATAATTACAGCAGTCAATTGTTTTCCTAGATCTAGAAATTATGTCCATAAACAATAAAATTGAAACAAGAACTCATTTCAAAAAAGTTGACTGCAATAATTATTTACATGCCGATAGCTGTCACTTAGTTACATGGAAAAATAATATCCCTATAGGGCAATGTTTAAGAGTAAGAAAGAACTGCTCAAGAACAATAGATTTTGAGGAACAGGTAGGCACTCTAGTGGAAAGATTCACATCTAGAGGCTATAATACTGAAAATACCAAAAAAGCACTAGAAAGAGCCAGGAATACCGATAGAGAATCTCTGCTGGTATATAAAGAAAAAACACCTACAGATATGGACACAATAAAGGTCCCATTTGTTACAGACTATAACATTGACCATAATTTAATTAAAAAAATTGTCAGGAAACATTGGCACTTGATTAAAGAGGACGATATACTAGGAGAAAAAATATCAAAGAGTCCTAGCTTTGTCTTTAAGAAAGCAGCCAATTTAAAATCACTACTTGCCCCTAGTGAAATGAAAAGACAAAATAAACCAAAAAAATTGATACAAAAAAACTTTCATGGACAAAAAATAGCAGGATTTTTTCCATGCTATTCTTGCAAAGCATGTAAACACAGTAAAAAACAAAGTACTATACAGATAGGGAGCATAGAAGATTCCATCCAAATAAAAGAACTAATTAGATGCACAAGTAAAGGTATTATATATATTCTAAAATGTACCTGCAATATGTTCTATTTTGGAGAAACAAAAAGAGCAGTAAGGGATCGAATAAGGGAGCACATTTCTAGTATAGAAAATGGAAATGAGGATACATATCTCTACAAACATTTTAAAAATGTCCATAAAGGCAAAACTAAAGATATGTCTTATTGGGGGATATATAAAGTAAAAAATCATTGGAGGGGAGGAGATATCCAGAAAAAACTCTTACTTAAAGAAGCAGAGTTCATCTTTAAGTATAATACCTTATCTCCAAAAGGGTTGAACTCAGAACTAGATATATCACCCTTTTTGTTAGATTAATACACTAATTATATTTATCTTAAGCTTTCACAAATATCCTAAAATTAGCACCTCAGCACTTTTTGCTTAAATGCATTTTAAATAATGTTTAAACACATGAAATACTGAAACCTCACATATTAATACGTTTCTTGCAAAAATAAAGGCTCCAAGAAGCCAAAAAAATTCTCCCTATACAAAACATCCAGTTAGATATTTCACTATGTATGAGTAGAATAACACAAGCACAAACTATAAATATATCATACACCCTTAAGTATAAAATTTTTCTCTGACACCTTTTATTTTATTTATTAGTATCATTGCTAATATTTTATTTATTTTTATGTAATAACTTATGTAACAAATGACTCTTTATGGAACTATAAAGCCTTGTAAAAGTTGGGAAATTTTTGTAAGAAGGTGCATCCAGTAGTGCTGAAGAGAGTATATAGAAAAAATCCACCTTAAAAAATGAAGAAGAGAACACATAAGGCAAAAATCCATCTAAAATTCAGCCAATAAGAAAAGGACTGTCCCTTTAAAAGAAAGGTGCATAATGGTCTCAGGTCATTCTTGATAAAGCTCCTAAGGGAGTGAAACGCGTTGAAGTGAGAGGACCTTGCACCAGAGTTCTACTAAAATTTGACAACCCGGGTTGACTTTTTAAAATTGGAACTGTTCCTGGTAACAGAACACCTGTTGGATAAAAATAACCTCTGTGCCTAAGCACTAAGAGCAGGTTACTACAAGACAAGGGACTTGTCCTAAGGATCGCCAACACTGGCGGCATCAGAATACATTCTATTTTGAACCAACTAACTGCTACAAGTGGTAACTACCTAAGAGTGTCTCCGGGAGAGTGATTGACATCTGTGGGCGGCTCCTGTGGATAACCGGGTGTGACGTCAGACGCCGGCTTCACAAGGCAAAGACCAGCCGCGGAAGAGACACAGCACACCTCACGGCTTTTGGATACCAGAAAAGAGAGGTACGTTACCACAAGAAGATAAATAAATACTACCTGAAAACACTGTATATGTAGGACGCTTATATAAAACCCTTAATTTAATACTCTCTGGACTCAGAGGCACTAAAGTGTTCTTTATAAATTAGTTTCTCACAGCACAGCTGTAAAAGAACTCCAGCTACTATACCTTACCAAATGGAGAGGAACTTTCCTATATAAGAACACAACCGAGTTCATTCAACATTGTTTTTATATACAAGGCTGCTACAATTTTTAATTTTTAACATTGTATAAATTGCTAAATACTGATACATTTTTTTAATATCATACGAATTATCTTATGATTGTGTATTTTTGCTGACTTGTGATATTGTTGGTTGGATCCCCAATACAATAGAGAGACGTCTCTAATAATTGTTCCATATAAATGTCTTTGTATAAATGAAAATTATAATTTCTAATTTTTACCTTTATTAAAAAATATTTAAAAATGTATTCAACACGCTTAGAGTGTATATGAAGAATCACTTAGAAATTAATTTCTTACACCCAATGCACCACAAATATTAATGCAATAATAGCAGTTTAACGAAAAACACTACCCCCCAAGATCTTTAGCTCTTAGCGCCCTTACTATCCCCTCTTTTTTAGTACCTTCTTAAACGAGCACACTTCTTTATATAATAAATATAAGTAAATGTATAAATACTTGATTTTATCACAAATTATCTATATCTTATGTTGTTATAAAAAGTAAATAAGAGCCAGAGCGCATGCGCTGAATAAACAGGAACGCGCAAATTCATCATCGCTTTTTGAGGCTACTGATTGGTTGACCGTATGCTGCGAGGAATGCAATACTGCGCTTGCGTGAATTGGGTTGCATAGAAGTAAGCCTGTCTGGCGACAGGCTTACCTATTGGTTCAATATTATAAACTATCGATGTGACATCACAGGAGGAAGGATGAAGACGGCATTAGACGGAGCTATTACATAAAGATTTGTAAGTGTTTTTACATAGATAAGATAACATGATTTGGAGTGTGTAAACTGAATAAAATGTTAAAATAACAATATTAACTTCACTAGATACAGAGTTTACCATCACTTTAAAATAAAGCCCCTATACAAGTTTTAATTGCAGAGGCTCACTGTGGTAATGGTGATCACCTGGCATGAATAAATGCTCATGCTTTTTGTTATAGGTTTCTAGGACTGATATAAAATAATCATTGTTTTACAATTAGTTTCTAACACTTAGAAGTATCTTTATTTCTATACTAGTCCTAAAGCCTGTTCACACGGGCCATTTTTTGCAGTACAGTGGTCCCACCCCTTGCATTCTCTCCCTCCCACTCTCTTTTGCTTTCTCTCTCTCCCCCCTCTCTTTTGCGCTCTCTCCCCCTCTCTTTTGAGCTCTCTCTCTCTCCCCTCTCTTTCTCTCTCTCTCCCCCTCTCTCTCGCTCCCTTCTCTCTCTCCCCCCTCTCCTCTCTCCCTCTCTCAACCTCTCTCTCTATCTCCCCCCTCTGTCTCTCTCTCTCCTTTCTCTCCCCCCTCTCTATCTCCCCCCTCTGTCTCTCTCTCCCCTCTCCCCTCCTCTCCCCCCCCTCTCTCTATCTCCCCCCTCTGTCTCTCTCTCCCCTCTCTCTCTCTCCCCCCTCTCTCTCTCCTTTCTCTCTCTCCCCCCTCTCTCTCCTTTCTCTCTCTCCCCCCTCTGTCTCTCTCTCCCCTCTCTCTATCTTTTGCGCTCTCTCTTTCCCCCCCTCTCTTTTGCGCTCTCTCTCTATCTCCCCTCTCTCTTTCTCTCTCTCTCTCCATCTCCCCTCTCTCTCCTCCCCCTCTCTCTCCCCCTTCTCTCTCTCTCCCCCCCCTCTCTCTCTCCCCTCTTGTAACTGATCCTCACGCAGGGTCTGGAGTCAGGTGTCGCTGCTGTTTCAATTGCGGAGGTGCGCGTGCAAGGTGTCTCAGCTGTGCGCTGCGCTTGTAACTGATCCTCACGCTGCTGTTTCAATTGCGGAGGTGCGCGTGCGAGGTCGGGTGCGCGTGCGAGGCCAGAGGTGCGAGGTGTCTCAGCTGTGCGTTGTGCTTGTAACTGATCCTCACGCTGCTGTTTCAATTGCGGAGGTGCGCGTGCGAGGCCAAGTGTGTGGGTGCGCTGCTGCACGGAGGTGCGCGTGCGAGGAGGTTAATCTAAGGCCATTTATAATATAGGATGTATTCTTCATTTTCAACTTTGACCTGAGCCTTAAAAATACTGGCAGTGTCTGTAAAATACCGGCTGGGTGGTAACCCAGAATATTGTGAAAGTTTTATCTGCAGAGTCTCCTGAAAAGATATACAATATGTGTGGATTTCTCACTAAAAAATGACCTACAGTGAGTATGGACTAAATGTGAGCAGCATCTAAAACTGCAAAACAGTTCAGCACAGGTTTAGAAATGACTCAACTGTTAATAAATCACATAGCAAAATATATATTTCAAACGCAGTATATCTTAGTTTGTCAAAGAATGGATGCCTGTGCTCATGTAAACATGCGTTTGCTTTTTCGGTTCGCATCCACGATAATTGTACGTAAAATAAATAATATAAATATAGAAATATATATTCTGGGCTGCCTCCAAATTATTTACTAGGTGTTCCAACAATCTGATATTCTAGGGGCTGAAAATAATGGACATCTGTGGTCCTCAGAGTGACCAGGTATCCCACAGCGTCCTTCCCAGTCCCCATTTGAAAAACCCACTAACCCAGCCCACAGTGGGTGTACAGACATGGCGGTCTGGCGAATACAGAGTACGAGCACACTGAAGGTGAGCGTGCAACCTCTCCCTCTCACGCTAAGAGCCAGGGGACGCGCTCGTGAGTGGTCTTACGTGCTTGCGCTTTGGTACCCATCGGTGTTTCTCTGTGTCGGTGGTTCGGCGCCATCATCATCATGAGCTCGGCCGGTGGTGGAGAGTTTGGAAACCCATTACGGAAATTTAAGCTTGTGTTTCTGGGAGAACAGAGCGGTACGGTCACAAGGGAGGATGGTTAATATAAATGTTAATTATGTAGTAGAGAATGCCCTTGTGGTGGGGCTTATATATCACAGACAGTGTTCGGTGTTTTTTTTATATATATATATATATAAACAGAGATATCTGTTATCTGGATGTTTATAAAATGAGGGTGGATTTTGCTAACCAACTAGTATGTACAAAGACATTACAGTGCATAAATGGCCTATGTGAAAATGCAGCTTTTATATCACAGATTAGACTGCTTACTTACATTGTACAGCCGTGAGTGCCTAAACTATATTTTGTGAGGAATAACGGGTGGTTTATGTGTGTCTAAAGGATCATTTTAACTTATTATTGTGGTGTTTATTTTATGTACTATGCATGTTGTGTAAACCTACATCCAGACACACAGAGCAGACCTGTCAGGCGTTCCTCATGCTGTCATTGTCGTTCGCAGACGTCATTGAAGCGGCATCGACCAAATTAAAGGGACATTTAAAACCCAAACTGTTAATTAAGCGAAGTAAAAAACAGTATGTGTATTTATTAGTTAAATTGTCATATTTGATGTTTTTCTTTTTGTGCTTGCAAACTGCTTACAACTACAGATTCTTACTCTGTCTGATTTTTTTTTTTTTTTGCTGATTCTGAAAGCACCAATGTCTCTAGCACTTTCCAATAGTCTCCAAATATGCACTCACATGAATTCCTGCCCTGCTGTCTCTGGGGTTAGCTTTAAGCATGTCAACAGGCATCTTATACAGGAGTATTTCATAAGAGTGCCTTTGTTGGATGACAAAAAGCAATGGAGGTAGCAGTGCATTCTTGCGCTTTTGGCATCAGCAACAAAGATGTAGAATGACTTGTATAAATCTTTAAAGGGACCGTATGCTCCGCAATTTAAACTTCAAATTTACATTTGCATGATGTATTAAACATAAGTTTCCGTCATCACTTTTTAAATAATTAATTTTTTAGCCTATTACTTTGATCCCAAATCTTATCCTCCTTGTATGTTAACTGTCCGCCTACCGCTCCGCCGCTTTTTTTAAAAATATTTGTAAGTAATGTCCATCCACGTATTGTAAAACTGTTGCGCTATGGACAAGACTTGTGAACGCGCGACGTTGTCGACATTATTTCCTAGTTTCTTCTTTACACAGGTATGCGCATGCGCAACTTTTGACGTTCCCGTGAAGCGATCGATGCTTAGAACATCAGGTATAAGAGAGCATGCACCTTTTTTTTAAAAATTGCGCAGTCGATTCTTGATAAGACGCAACAGCCGCTCTGTAGAGACATAAGCGTGAGCAAGCTTCAGTGGGGGGAAATGTGGGAGTGTAAATATTTTGCATGTGGGAAGAACAGAATTTCTCTATACCGCCCATCTTAGATATGTCATAGAGGGGTTGGAGAACGAACGGCAATTAACGGTTGCAGACAAAAAAGTAAGATTAAATAAAACATCTAAATATGAATATTTATTGAAAATAAATAATGCGGTTTTAATGTAATGCTACCAATGAACATTGCCGAAGATTTTCTTAACTGTGAATTTACTGACCCTTTAATTGAACTTAAACATGTAATAATCCTCTAATGCAGAATTGTTCACCCCCCAGGCCCAGTGCCATTGTTCTGTTGCTTTTTGCTACCCCTCTCAGTGCACGTAACGTCACTGCATTTCATATATTTTTAAAGCATGTGGGGAATGCGGTGATGTATGTGCACTGAGGGGTAGCAACGTTCAACGGGTACATAGCAAATATCAATGCTTTGCTCATGCGTGACATACTCGCCCTCCATATGTAAATAAAATTAACTAAACTGTTTCTCCAACAGTAATATACAGCTGGTAGCAAATATTGACTTTGTCTGCTCATGCTCACTGGAAAAAAAACAAGAGGAACCCAGCAAACAAGTAATAGCCTAATTCGGCCAGGTGCACGTTGGTCCGGCTAGCGACCACTAGCCCCAATGTAGAATACAATGAAATAGTTCCACAGCACCTTTCAATATAAAATGTCCTTTATTAGCAACTCATGGACAGAATATTATGCAACGTTTCGGGAACGCAGTCCCTTAATCATGCATGATTAAGGGACTGCGTTCCCGAAACGTTGTATAATATTCTGTCCATGATTTGCTAATAAAGGACATTTTATATTGAAAGGTGCTGTGGAACTATCTCATGCACACTGGGTGAACCCTCCATGTGTAAATAAAATTAACTAAACTATTCCTCCAACACAAATATGCAGGTCCTCATATCATCACAATTAAAGTTTACTCCTAAATTAATTAACTGTACAGTTAATGAATTTAGGAGTAAACTTTAATTGTGATGACATATGGAGCTGAATATTACTGTTGGAGAAATAGTTTAGTTCATTTTGTTTACATATGAATGGCGGGCATGAGCAGACAAAGTGTTGACATTTGCTATCTATCAGTCCAATTTTGCTACCCCTCTCAGTTCGCATGAGTACACATACGTCACTGCATTCCACACATGTTTTACATCACATATGGAATGCAGTGAACTAATACGCCCATGCGCACTGAGAGGGGTAGCAAAAATCGACAGAACACTGTGATACCACATACCTTTGCAACCTTATTTTTATGCTTGGTCTGAAAATTTCTGAATTAATATACAACACGATAGCTGCAATTTTCGGCAAAGTGACTAGAATGTGTGCATACTTTATTCCTGATTGTAGTCAAACTTTTTAGTGTGTTACAAAAGGGTAACAACACATACTCTTATACAACACACACACACAATCTCATACAACACACGGCACACAAACACACTCTCTGATAAAACACCTGTTACACACACACTCTCATACAACACACGCACCACACACACGCACACTCCTACAACACATACAATATACACACACACTCTCCCATACAATACACACACACCCAAACTCTCTCATACAACACACACACACACATACACACTCTCTGATAAAAATTTCTGTTACTCACACACACACACACACACACACACACACACACACTCTCTCATACAACACACACACTCTCTGATACAACCCCTGTTACACACACACACACTCTCATACAACACAGGCACCACACACACACACTCTCCTACAACAAATACAATACACACACACTCCTACAACACATACAATATACACTCACACACACACTCTTCTACTACACATACAATACACTCTCCGATACAACACATATTTTTTTATTTTTTTTAACTTTGTCATGCAAGACACTTATCCAATGAGTATTTTGCCCAACTGCACATTAAAAGAGCCCAGTGACGAAGATGTAAATAGTGAATTGGTACTTGTATTCCAATTCACTGTTTATATTTGAGAAACAGTAGAATAGTTCATCTTCGCGCAAGGTAGGTACATTAGATGCAGTGTTTGGAGCGGGTTGGACTGTTCTGTATGTCACTACACAACAGAAAAGGGATAGGAAGGTGCTAAGGAAGTTAAAAAAAAAAAAAAGGCTAAAAAACAAAGGTATGATAATTTTTCTTTATTTAAAATGAATTACTAATTTTATAGTCATATGTGTATTGGTAGTGAGGGCTCAGTAATTTATCATCACTTTAAAATGGGCATGAAAGATAATTGTCTATTTCAGGAGAATTAAAATATAGTGGTATGTACCTTCTGATTTCAAGGAACACAATATAATCAGCAAGTATACTCACTATTTTAATTTAAATAGTTTTTTATTATTGCCCATAAAACATCAACAATAATACTGTGACAGAGAGAAAAACTTATGACAAAATCCACAGGCCAAACATGTTAAGATTTTCAAATTTCACAAGATATATAAACATATAACAGTTGGAAAAATGGTTCATTGTAGGGGAGATCTCTCATTGTAAAGTCTTTTAAGTGTCCAAAAGCATAGTGTCCCAAGAAGCTTTACATAAAGGTCCATAACTTAACCATCGAGGCCCCATGCCGGCACAAGCTATATCATCGTCTGTGTAGCTATTGATTGGGCAATTGATTTTCGACACATGCTCCCTCAAGGTTTCTTATCTTTTTCTCAGATAGTTATATATTCTCATCAGGGAGCATCTTTATATTGGGGGTAACAATGTTAAACGTTTTTGATCACATCAACCAATGTAACTTAACCATAACCGTTAATTCTACTAATAACCTGGAACATAAATAATAAGAGTAATAAAAATAAAAATAAAAATTCAAAGAATGTAATGTGTCGTCACTGTACCTTTATCTCTTATGTTATCTGGAGATATCTTACTCATCTAGCCTCGCTTTATAGTATCCTATTCAAAGCTGTCAATTATCCTTTTATCACCTCTATCTTGGCCCCGCTTGCCCTTCCTTCAACTTGCTGCATTCTCAACTGCTCTAGCTCTCTTGTATGTGTTACTCCCCATTATCCAATAATACCAGATCTTCTGAAATTGGGTTTCTGTGTTTTGTATAAATGCAGCTGACTCATACATCAGATATATTGAGTGGATTCTAGCTAACACTTCTGACCACGAGGGAGTATCAACCTTCCAATACTTAGCTATGGCTATTCTCGTTGTGGTGCATAAAATTCTAATGAAGGTGTTAATATGTTTATTAAGTCTCGGTATGTTTTCGTGTAGCAGGGCCTGAGCAGAAGTGAGAGAGATCCTTTCATCCAATACCCTACTCAGCAAAGTGGACAATTCGTTCCATACATCTCTAACTTTTGGACATTCCCACCACATGTGGATATATGAACCCCGTATCCCACAGCCTCTATAACAAAGGTTAGAGCTCACAATTCCCATACGGGCCGTCTTAGTAGGGGTCAAGTACCATCTATAGGATGTTTTAAGCACATTTTCTCTGAGATCAGCACTAATAAGTCCCTTACTAGCCTGGTGCAAAGTCTGTTTCCATTTATCTAGGTCCAATTCCTTATCTAAGTCTGTTTCCCACTGCAACATTAACCTAGTTTTGGTGTTAGCTCTCGTTTTTTGGATGGATATGTAGAGTCTAGATATCGCTTTTTTGGACCTAGTATTTGAAGTGCATAGTTGTTCTAGCTCAGTTAGCCGATAACAAACTGTGTGCTGTGAGAGGTAAGTCCTTATGGCTGAGGTTACCTGAAGATACAGAAACCACTGGATTGGAAGAGGATCTAGTCTCTGCTGTAGCTGGGTGAAGGTCATTATCTTACCCTGAAGTTGCATGTCAGCCACCCTGTACAACCCCTTGTTCTCCCATTTCCCAATATGATGCCTAAATTCCTTATGTATGATGTTCTTTAAGGGCCTAATTACTGTGTGTGCAGGGAGTAATGTCTCTGTGTGACTCAACTGTTTCCACTGGTGTCTAGAATATTGCGTGGTCCTGTTCTGAATTAACTTGCGGTCGCTATGGTTTTCATCTCGCCAGAGTATGTCATCTGGGTTCTCCTGTCCCGTCAGTTTTGCTTCTAAGATAGGCCAGAGCACTTCATTTTGCTTCCTACTTAGGATTGAGTCTTGGGCTAACCTTGCTGCTTTATAATAATCTAGTAAGTTTGGGGCCCCCACTCCTCCCAGTTGCCTATGTGTGTTTAGAATTTGACGAGGGATTCTCGGGTGTTTGTTGTCTCTCAGGAAACTATGAATGTCTCTCTGTAAATTTACTATATCTGGGGTCACAATCTTGATTGGAAGCACTCTGAACAAATAAAGAATCCTGGGTAGAATCGTCATCTTAACCGCGGATAATCTACCGTACCATGAGAAACCCATCTTACTCCATTTTCTCAGATCTGATCTCATGGTTTTAAGCATCGGGGCGTAGTTTGCCTCGTATAATTTAGACGAGTGTGTTGTCAGTTTTATACCTAAGTAGTTAAGCCCGTTCGGTACCCATCTGAAATCAAAATTGGCCTCAATTAGTTTTATAGTGTGTTTTGGTAATGATAGTGGGAGTGCCTCACACTTCTCTGCATTAATTTTGTAGCCTGATATCTGGGAGAATGAGTGTATTGCTTGGTAGACATGAGGGAGTGATACCAATGGTCTGGAGATAGTGAGCAACACATCGTCCGCAAATAGAGTAATTTTGTGATTAAAAGTACCTATCTGCAGGCCAGTTACATCTGGGCAGTTGCGAATATAGGCCGCCAATGGCTCAATACAGATTGCGAATAATAAAGGTGAAAGTGGGCATCCCTGTCTTGTACCATTTAGGATGGGTATATTCTCTGATTGGTGTCCAATTGCTCTGATATGTGCTGTAGGTGATGAGTATAATCCCTTAATAGCTTGTAGAAATCTATCTTTAAAGCCTAGTTCTGTCAGCAATGTTATCATATACCTCCAGTCAACCCTATCAAATGCCTTCTCCGCATCCAACGAAAGGATCAGAGAAGGCACTTTGTGGTCCCACAGATAGTCTATAACAGATACCATTCTACGGATATTGTCTGGGGCTTCCCTATCTTTAATAAATCCTACCTGATCGGGGTGTATTATTCTGGGTAATATATGTTTCAATCTGTTGGCCAAAATTTTCGTTACTACTTTAAGATCTTGGTTGATTAGGGAGATTGGGCGGTAGCTAGAACAAAGAGTAGGGTCTTTCCCTTGTTTTGGGATGACCACTATCTTAGCTCGTAGCAGTTCTGGGGGTATCTCTCCTCCTTCCATTATGTGGTTCGCAAACACCAATAAGTGGGGGATTAAGATGTCTTTGAACGCTTTATAATATTCTCCAGAGAATCCATCAGGCCCCGGAGCCTTACCCGGCTTAAGGTCCTTAATGGCACTGATCACCTCTGCCTTTGTAATTTTGGAGTTCAGAATTGTATTATCTTCGTTGGTGAGTGGTTGTAAATTTGCTTTTAGTAGGAAAGACCTAAATAACTCTTTTGTTTCTAGCGTCTGTTGCACCTTCGTGCCATCATATAGATCTCTATAAAACTTGGCAAAGGCATTAACAATTTCTTGGGGATGTGAGGTTAATCTGCCAGACGTAGTCTGAATAGTTGGTATGGAGAGGGTTTGGTAGTTATCCCTGATCTTTTTTGCAAGATATCTATCGGGCTTATTAGCAAAAATAAAGTAGTTAGTTTTCAGTTTCTGTGCTGCCCTAATAGATTGGTCATTAAGAATGTTATGTAATTCTTGTTTTTTATTGGTGAGTTTATGTAAGGCTATTTTTGAGCTAGTTGCTTTATGAGTTTGTTCGAGTTTAACAATTTCAGCATTCAATCTTCTAATTGTAGTCTCTGTTTGTTTTTTATACATTGCTTTCTCCTTAATTAGCATCCCCCTGATTACTGCCTTATGTGCCGCCCAGGGTATAATAGGATTTACTGTCGTGTCTATATTAATCTGCCAATATTCTTTTAAATTTTGTAATACTTTGTCTTTTATGTGTGGGAATTTAATACAGGTTGGGTCATAGGTCCACGTTTTGATCCTTCTCGGGTCAGTTAAGTCACCAAAACAAAGTATAGTCATCGAGTGGTCTGACCATACGCAGGGCAGGATATCTACTGAGTGTAGTGTCGGCTGAATAATTTGGCTTGTAAAAACATAGTCAATTTTTGAGTAGCTGTTATGGGCTGCTGAGTAATAAGTGGTTTCTTCCCTCCCTCTATTCATCAATCTCCAAGTGTCCTGCAGCGTGTGATGGCTTAGTGAATCTAAAATATTTTTTGCTGTTACTCCCTGTCTCTGCTTTTTTTTGGATTGTAGAGTAAAAGTCTGTTTAGTCAGTGTCTGCAAGTCAATGTTAAAATCCCCTGCCAATATAATTCTCCTTCTAGACCAACCCGTCAACAGATTAGAAATCATGTTAAAGAATTTATCTTGCTGTTCATTAGGGGCATACACGTTGCACAAAAGCACCTCCTCCCCCCCCAGCTGCCCCAGAACCAACAGGTATCTGCCCTCCTTATCCGATATTGTTTCCTTATGTATGAATGGGATCGAGGAATGGATTAGGATAGAGACTCCTCTTTTCTTTGCATCTAATGCAGAATGAAATTGCATTGGATAGTCTCTTGCCCAATATTTGGGGATAGTGGTTTTTAAGAAATGGGTTTCTTGAAGATAGATAATAGTGGCCCTCAACTTTCTATAATTTGACATCGCTGTTCGCCTTTTTACATCGGTGTTTAAGCCTCTCGCATTGTGCGAGAGTAAGACTATTTTAGGTAACGACATGACAAGGAATTATCTGTAAGTGCGTGTTTATCTTAGCGCTATATGTATGGAGGTCATGTGGCTGAGTCATACCGCCCCCGGGAACTCTTGTACCTGTATATGTGAAGCACTCCCACCTCTGCTCAGAGAACCTTCTCGACCCTTCAGGGTTCCAATCCCTTTGTAAGACAGCATTAGTAGATGAGATTATAACTCTTGTACAGTGATTCGCACATCTATTTAAGAAAAAATCAAAACATAACACAAAGAACAGTAACTTATAAAAACAAACATTGCGATTGAACATATAGCCAACCAGGAGCTAGGTAAACCTTAAATGCTAACCTAACATAAATTGCTAACATTACTTTACTCCTTAGGAGTGAGGAAACCCATAATGGATCTCCAGATCTTGTCTCCCGTCGACCTCTCAGATTTCAGCGTATCCGAGAGGGACAAGAAACCACTTGAAGTGAGTTCATCTTATTGACATCTGATTGAGGCAGTTTTCTACATTCTAAAGACTTCAGGTTTTAGCCTTCTTCTTGGCTACTTTCTGCCATTTAGATCTCTGGGATTTTGCACGGGACTGGGGAAGACCAGATGTGTGTGGTGGAGGTTCTTCTGACAGGTGCTCCGGAGGTTCTAGGTTCAGAAATTTGCAAAGATCTGGTATTTCCTCCACTGTTTTGATTGTAGATGTTTTACCGTTTCGTAGCACATGTAGTGCAAAGGGGAAGCCCCACCTGTAGGGTATATTATTTTTCCTTAGCAAGAGGGTGAGGGGTCTAAGTGCAAAGCGTCTCTGTAGTGTTTTAATACACAGGTCCTGGTAGAACTGGACTATATTGCCTTGGAATTTGAACGTGGGATTTTGTCTTGCAGCTGATAGAATTTTTTCCCTGTCAGGAAACCTCAGTAGCTTGATGATGACATCTCTGGGGGGTTGGTCCGGCTTAGGTTTAGCTCGAAGAGCTCTGTGTGCTCTCTCTATGAGATATTCAGAGTCCGCCGACTCCCCCAGAATGGCATGGAAAAGCTGTTGTAGATAGTTAGGCAGATCTTCAGCTCCCACTGTTTCGGGAATTCCCTTTAGTCTGATGTTTGACCGCCTGCTTCTATTCTCCATATCCTCTATCTTTTCCTCGAGTTCCATTATAGTCTGGTTCTGGGAGGTCAGGGACTGTGACACCATTGCTACTTCTTCACCCAATTCCTCTGTAGTTGATTCCAGCGAGTCTACTCGGCCTCCCAGTTCCAGAATCTCAGCTTTGATGTCTGTTAGACTGTTAGTAACCATGGTCTGGAAGCTGTCCATTTTCCCCCACAACTTTTCAAAGTTGGAGGATATGTCCTGTTTAGACACCAGGGTTTGCAAATCTGCTTTAGTTGCAGGGGTGAAATCCGCAGAGTTCTCCTCATTTTCCGAGTCCATTTCCTCTTCAGTTTCAGCCAAGATCTGTTCTTGTGATTTGGGCGTTTTCGTGGTTTTAAAAAATGTGTCCATAGACAAGGGTTTTCCCCCCTTGTCCCCTTTAGACCCTTTTCTGGCTGCCATAATGCGTGCAGTAGTAGATGGTTAACTCTTGCAATAATCTTAGTTAATAAGTATCAAATCAACAAAGCAGTCCCAATATCTCTTTAAAGGTCTCAAGTCCTGCAGGACCCCCGCTCAGGAGCCAAGTGGGGCCTTCCCCTGCCACCAACACACTATCTTGTTATGTTCATCTGAATTTCTCACTTCGCTTTATTTATCTGCCCATTTGGAGATCTTATCAGGTTTCTGTCTTAGCATATGTGTTAGCCATAATAAACAAGTAGAGCCATTTACATTTTTGTGAGCAATCAGAGATTTTATGGGCTCTTTACAAAGCAATCATGTCAGGCTGCAAAGGTGAACCTCATCAAATTATCACTTCATAGTTAGTATCAGTTACCTACTTTTATCTGAGCATATACAGCTATTCACCAAATAATTATCACATAGCAGGTAGGTAATGAAAGGAATAGTGAGCTCTCCTCTCCCCTGGGTATGTGTCCCCACTGGACAGAGACGGTTAGGGAGTCTGGGATATGACCTGCTGACACGCTGTTCAGCAGGAAATGGAGGGGAGGGAGAGCAGACTAGTATTAATCAAATGTCACAGTAGTTAGATTTATTTCTCACAGAGCAAGCAGGGTTCAGCTTCTTGTGTAGAATATCTCAGCAAGTATTGTATCCTGCCTCAAAACAGTCTCTGATGCGATAGGCCCGGTTCTCTACCTTTGTGCCTTAGCCTTTAGTGATACAGTTCTAATATGCAGCCTTTATTTACAATAGTGTCCAGCAGCCATAGGACCTTGCTTATAATTACAGCCAGTAGCATTAGTACAGTCCTTTAATATGTGCCCTCAATATATTTCTCCAATACCTGCTTCCAGTGATTGTGAGTATTGTCCGGCATCCTATTCCCCAAGGTTATTCCTCTGTTAGTGCTCCGGCTGCTGGGCCGCATCCAAGATGGCGATTTTTCGCGCCACTCGTTTCCTCCCTCTATAGCGGCAATCAGTCAGCGATTCTCTGCTTCAAACACCCTCTGCTCAGGTTTAAAGATGTGTTGAGTGCTGTTGCATAGAGGTAAGTATATATTTCTCTCGGCGATCTTACCCCCTCTCTCTTTATCTTGCTCCGGGTCGGGGCCACCGCCGACTTGTCCTCTGTCTACGCTGTTGTTGCGGCGTCTGCCGCCGCGGCCCCGGAGCGGAGCTCCGACCCTCCGGGGTCCCAGGCTTCCCCCACCGCGTTGGATATTAGCCTGTTGGGTGATCTGAGGTGAGTCGGCGAGTGCCGGGCAAACCCTGAGTATATGTTCAGATGGCGGCAGTCGGCCAGTGGCGGTTGCACTTCTTAGGTTGCTAGTACAGTTCAAATTCCGCCAGAATCTATGTCCAGGTGTTAGGGCACTTGTAAGTGCAATCTTGGTGATGGGTCAGATTATTTTTGGTAACTTTAGTGTAGTTTCCAAGGCTAAATTTGGGTTCTTTTTCAGGAGCTTCTGGCTAACGCTGCTGTTCAGCTCGGCAGTTGTCTCCGCCCCCCATACTCACTATTTTAAAGGGTCATTATCGTAAAAAACAAAACAAAAAACAACTTACTCGCAAGAGCATGTCATTTAAAGACTATAGACTAGTGTTCGTGAAACTTGGAACTCCAAATGCTTCAGAACTACATTTCCCATGATGCTCAGGCACTCTGCTGTCCAGTCAAACATCATGGGAAATGTAGTTCTGAAACAGTGCCAAGGTTTGCCATCACTGCTATAGACTGTAGTCTACTGTGTGTTAAACCCCTGCAAAAGCGTTCTACACACAGTAGAAATACGGCTCTGGACTCCTAGAGCACTACTGGTCCTGATTCGAAAAAGCTGTTGATTCAATCAGCAGTGCTAGTTCCACATCTGAGTCATGTGACTAGGGTTGTGATAGTCTTTAAAATATTTTTTACATGAAAATGTTTTGCTGGAATTACTAGATTTGTGGTTGTACCTGTGTGATTGCTTACTGGCTGATAATGACAGTTCCCAAAGCACTTTTGACAGTGACACACCCTATAAGCTTAAATTATTTTATTATTATTTCCTTCCTAAGATAGGGAGAGTCCACAGCTTCATTCCTTACTGTTGGGAAATACAACACCTAGCCACCAGGAGGAGGCAAAGACAACCCAGCCAAATGCTTTAATATCCCTCCCACTTTCTCACTACCCCAGTCATTCTTTGCCTTTCATCACGCTTAGTCTTCGCCAAGAGAGGTTTCTCTGAGTGTCATTGATATTCTTATTCAAGCTCGTAAACCAGTTACTCGGCGTATCTACCACAAGGTGTGGAGGACCTACTTATTTTGGTGTGAAGAGCGTGGTTTTTCCTGGCACAGAGTTAAGGTTGTCAAGAACTTATCTTTCTTTCATGTAATTAGCAAGAGTCCATGAGCTAGTGACGTATGGGATATACATTCCTACCAGGAGGGGCAAAGTTTCCCAAACCTCAAAATGCCTATAAATACACCCCTCACCACACCCACAAATCAGTCTGGAAGACTTACATTTCTTGGTGTCTTTCTCATCATTTTTCCTGGCATTCTTTTAGAATTCCGAGAATTTTACAGTTTCTTCAGGATGGTTTGGATAAAGGTTTGTCTGCAAGTTCCTTGAAAGGACAAATCTCTGCTCTTTCTGTTCTTTTTCACAGAAGGATTGCTATTCTTCCTGATATTCATTGTTTTATACAAGCTTTGGCTTGTATAAAACCTGTTAAGTCATTTTCTCCTCCTTGGAGTTTGAATTTGGTTCTGGGGGCTCTTCAAGCTCCTCCGTTTGAACCTATGCATTCACTGGACATTAAATTACTTTCTTGAAAAGTTTTGTTTCTTTTGGCCATGTCTTCTGCTAGAAGAGTTTCTGAATTATCTGCTCTTTTCTTGTGAGTCTCCTTTTCTGATTTTTCATCAGGATAAGGCGGTGTTGCGAACTTCTTTTAAATTTTTACCTAAGGTTGTGAATTCTAACAACATTAGTAGAGAAATTGTGGTTCCTTCATTATGTCCTAATCATAAGAATTCTAAGGAGAGATCATTGCATTCTTTGGATGTTGTTAGAGCTTTGAAATCTTATGTTGAAGCTACTAAGAATTTCCGAAAGACTTCTAGTCTATTTGTTATCTTTTCCGGTTCTAGGAAAGGTCAGAAGGCTTCTGCCATTTCTTTGGCATCTTGGTTGAAATCTTTAATTCATCATGCTTATGTCGAGTCGGGTAAATCACCGCCTCAAAGGATTACAGCTCATTCTACTAGGTCAGTTTCTACTTCCTGGGCGTTTAGGAATGAAGCTTCGATTGATCAGATTTGCAAAGCGGCAACTTGGTCTTTTTTGCATACTTTTACTAAAATTCTACCATTTTGATGTGTATTCTTCTTCTGAAGCAGTTTTTGGTAGAAAAAATACTTCAGGCAGCTGTTTCAGTTTGATTCTTCTGCTTATAATTTGTTTTCTTCATTATAAGATTTAAACTTTATTTTGGGTGTGGATTATTTTTCAGCGGAATTGGCTGTCTTTATTTTATCCCTCCCTCTCTAGTGACTCTTGCGTGGAAGATCCACATCTTGGGTAGTCATTATCCCACACGTCACTAGCTCATGGACTCTTGCTAATTACATGAAAGAAAACATAATTTATGTAAGAACTTACCTGATAAATTCATTTCTTTCATATTAGCAAGAGTCCATGAGGCCCACCCTTTTTTTGTGGTGGTTATGATTTTTTTGTATAAAGCACAATTATTCAAATTCCTTGTTTTTTATGCTTTCGCACTTTTTTCTTATCACCCCACTTCTTGGCTATTCGTTAAACTGATTTGTGGGTGTGGTGAGGGGTGTATTTATAGGCATTTTGAGGTTTGGGAAACTTTGCCCCTCCTGGTAGGAATGTATATACCATACGTCACTAGCTCATGGACTCTTGCTAATATGAAAGAAATGAATTTATCAGGTAAGTTCTTACATAAATTATGTTTTTCTCCAGGATGGGCTGAAGAAGGGCCTTTCTGCTACTTCCCTGAGGGGACAGATTTTGGCCCTGTTGGTTTTATTGCACAAGAGACTGGCTGAGCTTCCAGACGTGCAGTCCTTTTGTTAAGGCTCTGATTAGGATCAGACCTGTGTTTAGATCTGGGGCTCCTCCTTGGAGCCTTAATCTTGTTTGTTGGGTTTTGCATCAGGTTCCGTTTGAGCCTCTGCATTTCGTTGACATTAAAGGGACATTAAACACTTTGAGAAGGTAATATAAAATGATAAATTGCATATAATAAAACAACTCTGCAATATACTTTCATTATTTATTTTGTCATCTTTGCCTGTAATTCCATTCTGAAATTGTGAGCTTTTCAGTTCCTGTTAGAAATGGAAGTGTAGAACACTGTTAAATCCAGCACAACCATTGGCTGCACACTCTAGTGACCTATTTATTACTGACCCTAATTGGCCACAGCAGAGAAGGTAACACAAGTTACAACATGGCAGCTCCCAGTGTTTTATAGACACTAAAACTTTACACTTATTTTGTCACTGTTTAAACAACTAATGAAACTTTAAAAAATACATTTACATGTTAGTCATGGACTAATCTTTTCTTTGAATGCATCATTCTATCTAGCATGTATTTAGTGTTTAATGTCCCCTTAAATTGTTATCTTGGAAGGTTCTCTTTTTATTGGCTATTGCCTCTGCGCCCAGAGTTTCTAAGATCTCTGCTTTGCAATATGAGCCCCCTTATCTGATTTTCCATGCAGATAAGGCAGTTTTACATACTAAATTAGGTTTTCTTCCTAAGGTTGTGTCAGATCGCAACATCAATCAGGAGATTGTGGTTCCTTCCTTGTGTCCTAATCCTTCTTCATCGAAGAAACGCTTACTTCGCAATTTGGATGTGGTTCGCGCCTTGAAGTTCTTCAGGCTACTAAGGCGTTTAGACAATCTTCCTCTTTGCTGTCTATTCAGGGAAACGTAAGGGGCAGAAGGCTACTTTGACTTCCCTATCTTTTTGGTTAAGGAGTGTCATCCGCTTAGCTTACAAGACAGCGTCCCCCTGAGAGGATAACGACTCATTCCACTAGAGCAGTGGCTTCCTCTTGGGCCTTTAAGAATGAGGCCTCTATGGATCAGATTTGTAAGGCGGCTACCTGGTCCTCCTTACATACTTTTTCAAAATTTTACAAGTTTGATGTTTTTGCTTTCGGGGAAAAAAAAATTCCAGGCTGTGGTGCCCTCAGAATAGGGTCCACCTCTTTCTTTTTGTTCCCTCCCATTATTAATTCAGTGTCCTCTGGAGCTTGGTTATAGTTTTCCCAACAGTAAGGGATGAAGCCGTGGACTCGCCCTATCTTAGGAAGGAAACATAATTTATGCTTACCAGATAAATTCCTTTCCTTCCGGATAGAGAGAGTCCACGGCCCCTGCACGTTTTTTCTTGTCTATGGGCGGTCCCCTATTATTATTTTTTTTATTCTTCTGGCACCATTTATACCCTAATGTTTTGCATACTTTTTCTTGTTCCCTCAGCAGAATGACTGACTGGGGTAGTGAAGAAGTGGGAGGGATATTTTAGCCTTTAGCTGGGGTGTCTTTGCCTCCTCCTGGTGGCCAGGTATATTTCCGAACAATAAGGAATGAAGCTGTGGACTCTCCCTATACGGAAGGGAAAACAATTTATCTGGTAAGCATAAATTGTTTTTTCCCAATACAGAAAAACAATGCCTCTATTTTAAAAGTATTATCATTCCCTACCCACTCCCCCTTATTGACGCATTTTAGTGTAAAAATGAAAACACTCTGTTTCATTAGAGCATTTCAATTTTAAACTAAATAATTATTTTACTAGGCATTTAAAGTGAATGTAAAGTTTGAATGAATGAATGAGTGCCCGTTTTTAAAAAATACTATTAAAAACAGGGGCACTTTCATTCATTAAACTTTACATTGCAGCTTACTTTTTCTTTAGCAAACCCAGATCGGCGATCCCCCGCCCGCTTCTCATGCTGTACTTAGCATAGCAATGACGAAACCGGCTTCCTCCAATCAAGGTGTGGCCTCATGAGATGGACGCACTGGGGTGAATGCAATGATTGGAGGAAGTTGGTTTCGTCATTGCTAAGGTAAGTACAGAGGAGCTGCGGGCAGGGGATTGCTAGTCAGGGTTAGCTAAAGAAAATTTAAGTATTTGTAAAAAAAAAACACTGCAATGTAAAGTTTAATGAATAAAGTGCCCCTGTTTTTAATAGTATTTTTAAAAACCGGGCACTCATTCATTAAACGAGGGGCGTCGAACTGGTGGCCCGTGGGCCTCATGCAGCCCGCAACCTAATTTTGTGTGGCCCGCAACACCTCCATGAAAAATAATAATTATAACATGTTTATGACTTAAAGGGATAGGAAACCCCAACATTTTCTCTTATAATTTGGATAGAACATACAATTTTAAACAACTTTCCAATTTACTTCCATTATCAAATTTGCTTCATTCTCATGGTATACTTTGCTGAAGGAAAAGCATTGCACTACTGGCAGCAAGATGAACACATTAGCCAATCACAAGAGACAAATGTCTGCAGGCACCTATTAGCAGCAGCTCCCACTAGTGTAGGATATGCGCATATTCTTTTTCAACAAGGGATACCAGAGAGCAAAAATAGAAGTTAATTAAAAAATGTCTTAAAATGACATGCTCTATCAGAATCATGCAAGTTTAATTTTGACTTTCCTATCCCTTTAAAGAGTGAGCGCGCTTACTGTTAGGGATGCGCATGTGTGCAACCTCCATTCAGCTCTCCATTACAGTGACTATATCCCTTTGTTCTAGCATGGCGATTCACTTGTATAGTGAGCAGCTGCTATACAGTAGCGAGATCATTAAAACCCCTGAGACTTGTGGTAAATAGATTCTCAACAGCTATCACAAAAGGTATATGTCTATAACTATATAAACAGTGGCTAATTTTGCCAACAGCATTGTGATCCACTGTTTATAATGCAGAGGACATTTTACACTATGTGCATGTGTTTGCTAAACGGTGAGCTCACTTGGAACAGGGCTGCTAGAGAGAGGGAAAAAAAAGGACTCTGTGAGAGAGCAACCAGATGGAAAGTGTATGGCACCTTCTAAAAAGCATTAGAGCACGTTTCATCAAGCCAGAGTAAGTGACAGAACACAATCTTTTGAACTGTAAACAGCTATAGCAAACGTCACTGCTTTGTTTAGCTATGGCAAGATATGTAGGTAGTATGCGGCCCACGTTATTTGCACTTGTATGGCCCGCGACTCAAATGAGTTTGACACCCCTGCATTAAACTTTACATTCACAGAGTACATCTGTTGTGTGATATTGGCTGCTGTGTTGCTCTTCATAAAAACATGGGCATGAGCTAATCAGGGAGCAGACATACATTTGGGACGCTGCATTACTTGAGGAAATTTTAACATTACAGAAGAGCGTGTCAATCAAATCCATTAGAGCATGTAATTTTAAGACTATCGACTTTAGACTGCTGTGTGTCTAACATTGGCATAGGGGCTAAAGTGAAGGTAAACTTACCTTCATGTCGATCTAGTATTACCTTCTTTGTTCCAAATCAATAGGAGTCTAATTCATCAATTTTTATCAATCTTATTGTAAACAAAGTTATAGGCTTTATAAATTGATTTCTGATGCTTTACAAATTCGACCCGTTTAAAAAAAATGATCACGTTTTTACCTTGTCCAATTGAAAATCTGGCCTTTAGGCGGCTGTCACCCCACGTCTTCCGCCATCTTTGATGATATGCACATGCGCTATCCCTTTTTTTTTTTACGCTTGGATTATCAGTTGGACAAGGTAAATACGAGCCTCTTAAAAAAAAAAAATATATATATATATATATATATATATATATATATATATATACGGGCGAATTTGTAAAGCGTTGGCAATCAATTTATAAAGCCGATAACTTTGTTTACAAAAAGATTGATAAAAATTGATGAAATAAACTCCTATTGATTTGGAACAAAGAAGGGAATACTAGATCGACATAAAGGTACCTTCACTTTAAAGGGACATGAAACCCAAAATTTTTCTTTCATGATTCAGATAGAGAATACAATGTATTTCTCTCATGTTATTCTTTAATGAGATATCCAGATAGGTAGTGTGGACATGTTTGTCTTCCTGCCTCCATTGACTTTTCCTATGTGCTTACAGCGCTGTTGTAGCTGTATTTTTTATGATATTCCCTGAGTACCTGCATCTTCTGTTCTGCAGCATTACATAACAGGAAATAGTGCTGCCGTTTAGTGCTCTTGCTAATGTATAACATTATTGCAAAACTGCTATATAACATACTGCATATAACATATAATGGCAGCCAAACTTCATTGAATTTTGTTGGACTGCAAACTAGTTATTCTTCATGCGGCTGTAAATAAATAAACATCTTTGTATGTCTTGTGCAGCAACATTTTTGTTGGCCTCTAAACTTTCTGCAAATTCAGGTCAATGTTTAAAGGGGCAGTCTACTTTATTTTGTTTGTTTAAAAAGATAGATAATGCCTTTAATACCCATTTCCCAGCCTTGCACAACCAACATTGTTATATTAATATACTTTATAACCTCTAAACCACTAAATATCTGCCGTTTCTAAGCCACTTGAGGCCACCTCTTATCTTAGTGCATTTTATTAGCTTTTCCACAGCCAGACACTGCTAGTTCACGTGTGCCATATAGATACCATTGTGCTCATTCCTATGGAGTTATTCATGAGTCAGCACTGATTGGCTAGATGCAAATCTGTAAAAAGAACTGGGATAAAGGGACAGTCTGAAGATGCTTAGATACAAGGTAATTGCAGAGGTAAAAAGTATATTAAAGGGCCATAATACCCAAATGTTTAAACACTTGAAAGTGATGCAGCATAGCTGTAAAAAGCTGATTAGAAAATATCACCTGAACATCTCTATGTAAAAAAGAAAGATATTTTACCTCAAAAGTTCCTCAGTAGTCACCTCCCATTGTAAAGGATTTCTAAGCAGCATTTTAGTGTGTTTGTCCTGGGACATCTGAAGGGACTAGCATCGTGCACTCTCATATTATTTCACCAATCAGGTAAAGGAAGCTTACTATGAAATCTCATGAGAGTTAAGTGAAATCTCATGAGATCACAGTAAGAGTTCATGACCTCAGCACTGCTGATGCTGATTGGCTGCTGTTCATTTCTTCATTTTTTTTAATTTTTTTACCTGCAGCTGGGAGCAGCTGAGTATAACTTTTTACACAGAACTTACTCTGCTGAGCTGAGGAAATTGTGAGGTAAAATATCTTCCTTTTTTACATAGAGATGCTCAGGTGATATTTTCCTGTCAGCTTTTTACAGTTATACTGCATCAGTTTCAAGTGATTTAGCATATGAGTATTATGTCCCTTTAATATAACTGTTGGTTATGCAAAATTGGGGAATGGGTAATTAAGGGATTATCTATATGTTTAAACAATACATATTTTCAAGTAGACTGTCCCTTCCACACCCTCCTTAAAGGTGAACATTATTTAATATTCATGATATATCATATTGCAAGAATTGATAAATCCACAGTGCCATGTTGCCATGTCATCCTCAAAATTGTGCCTAGTGCCTTGTCATCCTATTACTTTACTACCGTTTAATATGCCCTCTTCCCCAAAGCCACGTGTGTCTTACAGTCACAAGCATTACTAACCATGGTTTGATTAAACCACACTTTTACACAGGAAGTAAAATAAAATCTTAAGAAAAGTACAGGTACAAGAACATGTCTGATGCCTTTAAGCAGCTTGCTAATGCAATTTGTCTATGAAGCAGTAGTAATCCCAGTAGCATTTCACAGGATGGTAGTTCTCAGGTTTGATGAAGGGATGAGATCCCCAAAAGTCATGTATTGCTTGTGTGCCAATAAAAGCACTTTTTCATTAAATCCAGTGCATGCTGATTATGGACTTATAAGTCTGCTTGCTTGCACCCTGGTAGTTGACGATTAGGTGAGAGTGACATACTTACATACACACGCACACACATTTTAGTTTTTTATTTATTTTTTATTAAAATTGCCTTCTCTATCTGAATCCTGAAAGCCGCCACAAGAGGTGGTAATGATTGCTGGATACATGCTCTTGCGGTCTGATTTTGTAGAATAGAGCTGGTTAACCTATTCTGCCAAGGAGAGCCCCAGTACACGTGTGTGTGTGTGTGTGTGTGTGTATATATATATATATATATATACACACACACACACTGTTTAAACATGCAGAGAACTGGTTTATCCCCCAGATTGCCATAATGATATATACGGCCTGGTTTAAGTTATCAATTTGCAGGAGCAATGATTTAAAGATACTTGACACGTGTGAGTGATTTAACACCACCATTTCCAGTAACAAACACAGAGGGCAAGATTACTGCCTTTTTAGGGGCAGTAAAAGAGCTGAATGCCCTTTTAGTTGTATGGGGTAGTTTAGGATTTTTTAGTGTTAGGTCTTTTTATTTTGAGGGGTTTGGTGGGTGGTGGGTTTTACTTTTAGAGGGGGGACTTAGTATTTTTTTTAAGGAAAAGAGCTGTTTAACTTAGGGCAATGCCATACAAAAGGCCCTTTTAAGGGCTATTGGTAGTTTAGCATTAGATTAGTGGGGGTGTTTTTTTTTTTTATTTTGGGGGGATTTTTTATATACATAGGGGTTAGGTTTAATTTTTTTATTTTTGATAATTTGGTTTATTATTTTATGTAATGTTAGACTTTTTTTATTTTTGTAATCTTAGATTAATTTAATCTTATTTTTTTAAGTAATGTTAGTTTTTTATTTTAATTGTTTGTAATTTAGTATTTTTTTAATTTAGGTAATTGGGGTTAATTTAGGGGGTGTTCGGTTAGGGGGCTTAGTAATTTAATTGGTTATTTGCGTTGTGGGGGTTTATTAGGATTATTGCGTTCTATGGGTTTGGTGTTTTAGGGGTTAATAGTTTTATTAGGATTATTGCGTTGTGAGTGTTTGGCGGATTAGGGGTTAATAGATTTATAAGGTTTGTTGCGATGTGGGTTAATTGCGGATTAGGGGTTAATAGATTTAATAGGTACTTTGGGATGTGGGTTAATGGCAGATTAGGGGTTAATAGTTTTAATAGGGACTTTGCAAAGTGGGTAAATGGCGGAATAGGGGTTAATCCATTTATTAGGTAGTTTGCGATGTTGAGGTTGGCGGATTTAGGGGTTAATACTTTTATTAGGTAGATCGCGATGTGGGTGAATGTCTGATTAGGGGTTAATAGTTAGGCATATTGCGTTGTAGGGGGTTGTCGGTTTAGGGGTTAATACTTTTATTAGGTAGATCGCGATGTGGGTGAATGTCTGATTAGGGGTTAATAGTTAGGCATATTGCGTTGTAGGGGTTGTTGGTTTAGGGGTTAATACTTTTATTATTAGTTACGATGTGGGTTTGATGGCCTATATAGGGGTTTTACGTGTCGAGTTTATTTTTGGGAGGTGTGTTAGACTTTTACGGGAGATTTTACATTTTCTTAGCCGCTGGCAGCTACTAGAGTGCCATAAGTCACTGGCGACTCCAGAAATTTGTATTTACGCTCTTTTCTGGACATCGCTAGTTTATCCAACTTACGGCACTTTATGACCTGCCGTCGCCGTATATGTGATACCCCGATGTTCAGGGTCGGATTTACATCTCAGGTGCCTGTAGGCACAAAAATCGGAAGCACCCCAAAAAAAGTGGAAAAAACAGAGGAAATGTTTTATTATTATTTAGGACAATTAATAAATATTAGATGTTAAACAATAAAGCGTTTTTTATAAATGTTTTTATTCGTCAAAAAAGTGTTTTTAAATTTGCAGGCATAATAAACTTTAATGGTGCAGACCCATAAAAAAAATATTACTTCTAGACTATTAGAAAAAAGGAAATTGGACTTCAAACCTGTTAAGTCCTAAAAAAAAAAGACAGGGAATACAGCACTCCTTTTAAATATCAGTAAACACTTTATTTTATTTAGTTAATACAGTTCTAGACTCCTGAACGGAAAATAAAATAAAAAAAAAAAAACATGAACAGGTGTAGCAAAGAGATACTTCACATATATACAATTCTCAAAAACATCCAGAGCAGTCATTCCTTATACATGCACATTCATCCTATAAATGTTATTACACTGGAATCCGCAACTCGGCTTCTTTGGTCATACCGCTTCAATCGTAATGGAATAAAGACATCCTACCTGAAGCCTTTATTCCCTCCGCTGTTTTAGTAGTGCTTGGTTCACCGCACCTTCCTTTAACCCCTTAATGACCGCAGCACTTTTCCATTTTCTGTCCGTTTGGGACCAAGGCTATTTTTACATTTTTGCGGTGTTTGTGTTTAGCTGTAATTTTCCTCTTACTCATTTACTGTACCCACACATATTATATACCGTTTTTCTCGCCATTAAATGGACTTTCAAAAGATACCATTATTTTCATCATATCTTATAATTTATTATAAAAAACATTATAAAATATGAGGAAAAAATGGAAAACCCCCCCCCCCCCCAAAATCTGTTACACATCTACAACCACCAAAAAACACCCATGCTAAATAGTTTCTAAATTTTGTCCTGAGTTTAGAAATACCCAATGTTTACATGTTCTTTCCTTTTTTTGCAAGTTTTATAGGGCCATAAATACAAGTAGCACTTTGCTATTTCCAAACCACTTTTTTTTTCAAAATTAGCGCTAGTTACATTGGAACACTAATATCTTTCAGGAATCCCTGAATATCCATTGACATGTATATATTTTTTTTTCGTAGACATCCCAAGTATTGATCTAGGCCCATTTTGGTATATTTCATGCCACCATTTCACCGCCAAATGCGATCAAATAAAAAAAATTGTTCACTTTTTCACAAATTTTTTCACAAACTTTAGGTTTCTCACTGAAATTATTTACAAACAACTTATGCAATTATAGCATAAATGGTTGTAAATGCTTCTCTGGGATCCCCTTTGTTCAGAAATAGCAGACATATATGGCTTTGGCTTTGCTTTTTGGTAATTAGAAGGCTGCTAAATGCCACTGCGCACAATACGTGTATTATGCCCAGCAGTGAAGGGGTTAATTAGGGAGCATGTAGGGAGCTTCTAGGGTTAATTTTAGCTTTAGTGTAGTGTAGTAGACAACCCCAAGTATTGATCTAGGCCCATTTTTGGTATATTTCATGCCACTATTTCACCGCCAAATGCGATCAAATTAAAAAAAAACGTTAATTTTTTCACAATTTTAGGTTTCTCACTGAAATTATTTACAAACAGCTTATGCAATTATGGCACAAATGGTTGTAAATGCTTCTCTGGGATGCCCTTTGTTCAGAAATAGCAGACATATATGACTTTGGCGTTGCTTTTTGGTAATTAGAAAGTTGCTAAATGCTGCTGCGCATCACACGTGTATTATGGCTAGCAGTGAAGGGGTTAATTAGGTAGTTTGTAGGGAGCTTGCAGGGTTAATTTTAGCTTTAGTGTAGAGATCAGCCTCCCACCTGACACATCCCACCCCCTGATCCTTCCCAAACAGCTCCCTTCCCTCCCCCACCCCACAATTGTCCCCGCCATCTTAAGTACTGGCAGAAAGTCTGCCAGTACTAAAATAAAAGTTTTTTTGTTTGTTTTTTTGTAAAGAAAAAAAAAAGCATATTTACATATTCTGTGTTTAGGATCCCCCCTTAACCCCTAACCTCCCTGATTTCCCCCCCCCCCCAAAACAGCTCTCTAAGCCTCCCCCTCAGCCTTATTGGGGGCCATCTTGGGTACTGGCAGCTGTCTGCCAGTACCCAGTTTGCACAATCAAATGTTTATTTATTTTTTAATTTTCTTTAAATTTTTTCTGTAGTGTAGCTCTCCCCCCCCCACGTACCAACCCCCACCACCTAAATGACACCTAAGGGGGTTTTCTTTTTACATTAAATGTCCCACTTTTATTTTGTTTTGGGACGCATCTTTTCTGTAGTGTAGCGGTTCCCACCCGCTCCCTCCCCGTGCCCGCGCACTCCCCCGGACTTCCCAGCCCACGATCCCGCCCCCCCTCCACATGACCAGGGCCATCGATGGCCGCCACCCACCTCCCACACCGGCTCCCACCCACCAACGATACCGGCCATCGATGTCCGGTGCAGAGAGGGCCACAGAGTGGCTCTCTCTGCATCGGATGACCGTAAAAGGTTATTGCAGGATGCCTCCATATCGAGGCATCACTGCAATAACCGGAAAGCAGCTGGAAGCGAGCAGGATCGCTTCCAGCTGCTTTCCACACCGAGGACGTGCAGGGTACGTCCTCAGGCGTTAACTGCCTTTTTTCTGAGGACGTACCCTGCACGTCCTCGGTCATTAAGGGGTTAATCAAACTGCAGTACTTTAGTCGTCATATGCATCTGTTTTGAGGTTACTCGCAAACGATCCCTCTATGCTTTGTACCTCTACTTGCTTTCTTTTACCGTGACCATAAGAGTTTTTATTCCTATCCGGGACTCTTGTAACTTGGCTCTTTCAAAGACCGCATCAGGGTGAATTGCTTTCAAACAAACCAGCCAACGCGCATTTCACCGATAATGCTTTGCGACAAGAGCCAAGTTACAAGAGTCCCGGATTGGAATAAAAACTCTTATGGTCACTAAAAGAAAGCAAGTAGAGGTACAAAGCATAGAGGGATCGTTTGTGAGTAACCTCAAAACAGATGTATATGATGACTAAAGTACTGCAGTTTGATTAAAGGAAGGTGCGGTGAACCAAGCACTACTAAAACAGCGGAGGGAATAAAGGCTTCAGGTTTATTCTATTTCGATTGAAGCGGTGTGACCGAAGAAGCAGAGTTGCGAAAGGTAACGTTCCCAGTAATAAATACCTGTACTGCATGAACAGTTAAAATACAATATCTAAGAGGGGTTATACACTCACACAGTTGACTGGCTATTGACTGGCTTTTTGTTATCCAACCTGCTTGCTTACATGCTTGTTTTCAACTACTGACGCAGTATGCGTGACATAAGGAATCATATCTGTAACTAATCTGGAGGATAACTTGACATATTGCTGCACATACTAACTGACTTGGCTCCTATTTAATGTTATTGGAAGAAAAAAAACTTTTTTCAAAACAGCATGCTTTCCATTTTTTTCTGTTTTGTGTATCAGCGCTGGTCACTATAAGTCTCCAATACGAACTGCCAAAGGGCTATTTTTTATGACTTAGACTAGTGGATCCCAGTGTAATAACATTTATAGGATGAATGTGCATGCATAAGGAATGACTGCTCTGGGTATTTTTGAGAATTGTATATATGTGAAGTATCTCTTTGCTACAGCTGTTCATGTTTTGTTTTGTTTTTTTTGTTTTTTTTTTCTGTTCAGGAGTCTAGAACTGTATTAACAAAATAAAGTAAGTGTTTACTGATATTTAAAAGGAGTGCTGTATTCCCTGTCTTTTTTTAGGACTTAACAGGTTTGAAGTCCTATTTCCTTTTTTCTAATAGTCTAGAAGTAATTGTAAAACAATAAAGTTTTAAGGTAACGAGGTAAGCACAGTATTTTAAATCTATCTGAATCATGAAAGAATAATTTTGGGTTTCATGTCCCTTTAACTTAACTCAAATGGCCATACAATTGAAAACCGTTCTCAAAAATGGATGGAACATTACATACACACACAACACATTTAAATGTATGTTTTGCAGCTATATCTCTAATAATTTATTTTGTTTATTTATTGATAGAGGCTCCACGACAGGACTTATTCAGCCTCTTGGGGTTAAATGTTGTACCCCTCTCACATCTAATCCAAAATCAAGTACTATTTTATAACTTGTTGCCTGAAGCAAAAAAAAAAAAAGATTTATATCAGCATGATTTTACTTTGACCCTGGGCCAACATAATTAAGACCTAATTTTTCAAAGAAAACTCAAAGTAAGATTTTAATTATCTCCTTCCATCTCTACATTTTTATAGAAGATAATCCAGTTGAATGAGCAGGTTAACTGTCTCTTGTTACAAATTTCCCAAATATGTCCTACTTAAGTTTGACTTTTATTTTCATGGAAATAGAATACAATTGAACATTGCTTACCATTGGACACACATGAGTAAGTATGTTGTGCTAATAAAGTTGCACATTTTATTGGCCTCTTGTCTTGTGGAAATATACAATTGTGTAAGACTACAGCAGTTGGTTTAGTTCAGTTGCTGACTACATAGTTAAAGGGGAAATAGGGCATTTTTACAGAAGTAGAAAAGATTAATAAAATCAAATGTATACTAATACTGAGTCCAGAAGTGGTTTTGCATGTGGAGTGGACCCTGGCCAACCATTATGGCCGCTTGACCTTAGAAAAATAATTATGAATTATATCAACTATCAACGAGTCTGCAAATTAAACACACTTACTTATAGTTAAGTTACTGTTACTACAGTACTTACAGTAAGTTTACAGCAGTCAATTTTGTTGTCGGCAGATAGCAGGTGACACACGACAGCAGCAGTCAGGAGGACACTCATCACTTTCCCGCTACTCTGAGGGCGGCAGCAGGCATCACTTGACGTGAGTGCGCTGCCGCCTTCCCCAAACCCGCAAACCAAATGTGGCGCTGCGTACGCCGTCACGGTCAGGAGTAGACCACGGCCCTGCCGATGTGCGAGGTGAAATTACAGGTGGCGCAGGTTTCAGCAGTTGCACTGAAGCTTGTGCCGCATATGTAATCTCGCCCAGATTTGTTAAGCTTTTAATTGCTGCACAACACCCTTGCAACAGTGACTGTGATAGACTTGCTTGTTTGATTGTATTTTCTCACGTATTTTCTTTTCAATTATTTTTAAAAATGTTTGATTTATTTTTAAATAACATATTTATATTACTGATAGGACTCTTGCATGTTTAGGAGTTTTCCAGTGATGAGTGTTAGTTAAATAATCATAAGGCAAGAGATTTACTCAGCCATAAACTATAAAATGTAGATGTTAGCCATGTTCCGCACTTAATTCTTAAAAGCACTTATTAAAATTGTCCCTTTTTATTGCAAAATCTTAAAGGTTTTAGTAAGCTGCTTATTGTCTAAGCCTTATCATTAAGGCTAAAAGGTCAGGTGTCCAAGATAACCTGGCACTGAACTTGGTGTGCAGGCTGGCGTTTTTTGTGATCGGATTATGTGAGGGTTTGGGTGTGTAGGTTTGTAACATACTTTTAAACTGTACCACAAGTATCTCTGATTTGCTGCAACCCTGTGAGTGCGAGAGGGTTAATAGTTGTTCTTCCCCCAAGGTCTGTGAATATTTTCACGATTTTGCTATGGATCTATGGTTTTTGTGACCCTTTGTGAACAGGACCGTAAACACTTTAAATTTGCAATAGAAATTGTATATTTAAAAACATTTGAAAAACATTTTTATTATTAATTGATTTAGTTTGTCTAGACAATAGACGTTTTAATTCTAAGAACTGGAATATATATGGTTATACAGCAAATTTCACAGCTGTAACATAAGCGGTTGCAAAGAAAATAATTTTTCGAAATGTTCGTGTAAACCAATATGGCTGCCACAGCTTGTGACTAGGGCTGCAACAACTAATCAGTAAGATTGATCATAAAAATAGTTGTCAAAGAATCTCATTATCAAATAGGTGGTCAGCGATTAGTTGGTTAATTGCACAGCACCAGCTGCTTCAATCCGAAGAACTCCTGCACCTGGTATTGTGCAAACATTTTTATTTATTATTATTTTTTCTATCCGATTAATCGGATGATTATTGTCCGATTAATCGGATAGAAAAAAGATTAAAAAAATAAATAAATTCAATTTTTTTTGCACAATCTTAGTTTCCGTAGATCATCAGATTAAAGCAGCAGGTGCTGTGCAACTAACCAATTAATCGCTGACCACCTAATTGATAATGAGATTTGTTGACAACTATTTTAATGATCAAACTTACCGATTAGTTGTTGCAGCCCTACTTGTGACCAATTCCTTCAACATGAACAAGTGTGACTCTAGGTCATAATATAAGGTTTTACAGCAAGTTTCACAGTTCTAACATAAGCGTTTTCACGTAAAACAAGATGGCTGCCAGATATGATATACAGCATCCATATTATGCACAATAGTTCGTACCATAGATGTCAATAAACATGGTAAAAATAAAGCATTTTTGTAAAATGTTTTTTGTTTTATTATTAATTAAAAAATATCTTTAAGCATTTTTGAACAATTCAAAATGGCTGCCAAACCACATGACGTATCACCTACTCTTGAACAGATCTGAATTTTAGTCACAAGATAACTCTATAAACAAAATTTCAAGTCTGTCCCATAAGCGGTTTCGGAGAAGATTTTTTTTAGTTTTTAAAAACGCATACGAAACAAAATGGCCGCCAAGCAATGCAATGTATGGCTTTCAAAATGCACATACTAATGCTCACTATAGACCAAATGTTTTATTTCACGAAGGCGACTGCGTAGTGCGAATTTTTACTGCAATATTGTCTTTGAGGGTTATG